>NW_027327862.1:0-139669 GCF_047675955.1 Chlorocebus sabaeus | reverse complement strand
GCTCAAACCGGTTTTGACCGTCTCAAACCAGACAAGACAGGTTCAAACCGGTTTTGACTGCCTCAATCCGGTTTTGACCGGCTGAAACCGGTTGTGAGCAGCTCAAACCACTGCAGACCGTCTAAAACCGGTTTTCAACGGCCCAAACCGGTTTTGACCTGATTAGACCACGTCAATCCGGTTTTGACCGACCTGAGCCAGTTTTGACCGGCTCAAACCAGACCAGACCAGTTCAAACCGGTTTTGACCGGCTCGAACCGGTTTTGACCAGCTCAAACCAGACCAGACCGCCTCAAACCAGACCAGACAAGCTCAAACCATTATTGACCGGCTCAAACCGGTTTTGACCTGCTCAAACCACACCAGACAGGCTGAAATCGCGTTTGATCGGCTTAAAACCGGTTTTGACCGGATGAGACCAGATGATACGTAATCAGACCGGCCCAGACCGGCAAAAATCGGATCAAATCGGACCAGACCGGCCCAGACCACCTAAAACTGGGCCACAAACCGGTTTTGACCGGTACAAACCAGACCAGACCGGCTCCAACCGGTTTTGACCTTCTCAAAGCGGTTTTGACCGGATCTAACCGGACTCGACCGGCCCAGACCAGCTGAAACCAGATCAAATTGGAGCAGACCGGCCAAGACCGGCTGAAAACGGGACACAAACCGGTTTCGACCGGCTCCAACTAGACCAGACTTGCTCAAACCGGTTTTGACCAGCCTGAGCCGGTTTAGACCAGCTCAAACCAGACCAGACCGGCTCAATCCGGACCAGAGCAGTTCAAACCTGTTTTGACCGGATGACAATGGAACAAACCAGACCAGACTGGCTCACACCGGATCAAACTGGCCCACACAGGCCCAGACCGGCTGAAACCGGATCAAACCAGACGAGAGCAACACAGACCGGAAAAAACCCGGCCTGACCGGCTCAAACCGGTTTTGACCGGCTCAAACCAGACCACAAAGGTTCAAACCGGTTTTGACAGGCTCAATCCGGTTTTGACCGGCTCAAACCGGGTTTGACCAGCTCAAACCACTCCAGACCGCCTAAAACCGGTTTTCAACGGCCCAAACCGGTTTTGACCTGATTAGACTGGGTCAAACAGGACCAGACCGGCTCAGATAGGCTCGAATTCGTTTCGACAGACTTCAACCATACCAAACCGGCTCAATCCGGTTTTGACCAGCTCAAACCGGTATTGGCCAGCTCAAACCAGAGCGGACCGACTCAAACCAGACCAGACCGGCCAAAACCGGTTTTGAGCGGCTCAAACCGGTTTTGACCTGCTCAAACCACACCAGACCGGCTGAAACCGGTTTTGATCGGCTAAAACCGGTTTTGACCGGATGAGACCAGATCATACCTAATCAGACCGGCCCAGACCGGCTAAAATCGGATCAAACCGGACCAGACTGGACCAGACCGCCAAAAACTGGGCCACAAACCGGTTTTGACCGGTGCAAACCAGACCAGACCGGCTCAAACCGGTTTTGACCGACCCGAGCAGGTTTTGACCGGGGCAAACCAGACCAGACCGGTTCAAACCGGTTTTGACTGCCTCAATCCGGTTTTGACCGGCTGATACCGGTTTTGACCGGCTCAAACCACACCAGACCGGCTAAAACCGATTTTGACCGGCTAAAACCGGGTTTGACGAGATGAGACCAGATCAAACCGAATCAAAAAGGCCCAGACTGGCTAAAATCGGATCAAACCATACCCGAACGGCCCAGACTGCCTAAAACTGGGCCACAAACCGGTTTTGACCGGGTCAAACCAGACCAAACCAGCTCAAACCGGTTTTGACCGCCTCAAAGCAGTTTTGATGGAGCAAACAGACTCTACCGGCCCAGATCAGCTGAAAGCGGATCAAACAGGACCAGGCCGGCCCACACCGGCAGAAATAGGACCATAAAGCGGTTTTGAGCAGCTGAAACCAGACCAGACCGGCTCAAACCGGTTTTGACCGGCTCAAAGCGGTTTTGACCGGATCAACCCAGACTTGAACGGCACAGAGAAGCTGAAACCAGATCAAAAAGGACCAGACCGGCCCAGACTGGCTGAAAGCGGGCCATAAAGCAGTTTTGACCGGCTGAAACCAGACCAGACCGGCTCAAACCGGTTTTGACCAGCCTGAGCCGGTTTACAATGGCTCAAACCAGACCAGAGCGGCTCAAACTGGACCAGAGCGGCTCAAACCGGTTTTGACCGGATGACAATGGATCAAACCGGAACAGACTGGCTCACACCGGATCAAACTTGCTCAGACAGGCCCTGACCGACTGAAACCAGATCAAACCAGACGAGAGCGGCACAAACCGGCTAAAATTGTGCCAGACCGGCTCAAACCGGTTTTGACCGTCTCAAACCAGACAAGACAGGTTCAAACCGGTTTTGACTGCCTCAATCCGGTTTTGACCAGCTGAAACCGGTTGTGACCAGCTCAAACCACTGCAGACCGTCTAAAACCGGTTTTCAACGGCCCAAACCGGTTTTGACCTGATTAGACCGCGTCAAACCAGTTTTGACTGACCTGAGCCGGTTTTGACCGGCTCAAACCAGACCAGACCGGTTCAAACCGGTTTTCACCGGCTCGAACCGGTTTTGACCAGCTCAAACCAGACCAGACCGCCTGAAACCAGACCAGACCAGCTCAAACCGGTTTTGACCGGTTCAAACCGGTTTTGACATGCTCAAACCACCCAGACAGGCTGAAACCGCTTTTGATCAGCTAAAACCGGTTTTGACCAGATGAGACCAGATCATACCGAATCAGACCGGCCCAGACTGGCTAAAATCGGATCAAACCGGACCAGACTGGACCAGACCGCCAAAAACTGGGCCACAAAGCGGTTTTGACCGGTGCAAACCAGACCAGACCGGCTGAAATCGGTTTTGACCGTCCTGAGCAGGTTTTGACCAGTGCAAACCAGACCAGACCGGTTGAAACCGGTTTTGACTGCCTCAATACGGTTTTGACCGGCTCAAACCAGACCAGACCAGCTCAAACCAGACCAGAGCAGCTCAAACCTCTTTTGAACGGGTCAAACCGGTTTTGAACTGCTCAAACCACACCAGACAGGCTGAAACCGGTTTTGACTGGCTAAAACCGGTTTTGACCGGATGAGACCGGATCAAACCGAATCAGACCGGCCCAGACCGGCAAAAATCGGATCAAACAGGACCAGACCGGCCCAGACCGCCTAAAACTGGGCCACAAACCGGTTTTGACCGGTACAAACCAGACCAGACCGGCTCCAACCGGTTTTGACCTTCTCAAAGCGGTTTTGACCGGATCTAACCGGACTCGACTGGCCCAGACCAGCTGAAACCATATCAAACCGGAGCAGACTGGCCCAGACCGGCTGAAACCAGGACACAAACCGGTTTCGACCGGCTCCAACCAGACCAGACCTGCTCAAACCGGTTTTGACCAGCCTGAGCCGGTTTATACCGGCTCAAACCAGAGCAGACCGGCTCAATCCGGACCAGAGTGGTTCAAACCGGTTTTGACCGGATGACAACGGATCAAACCGGACCAGACTGGCTCACACCGGATCAAACTGGCCCAGACAGGCCCAGACCAGCTGAAACCGGATCAAACCAGACGAGAGCAACACAGACCGGATAAAACCTGGCCTGACCGGCTCAAACCGGTTTTGCCCGGCTCAAACCAGACCAGAAAGGTTCAAACCGGTTTTGACAGGCTCAATCCGGTTTTGACCGGCTCAAACCGGTTTTATCCAGCTCAAACCACTCCAGACCGCCTAAAACCGGTTGTCAACGGCCCAAACCGGTTTTGACCTGATTAGACCGGGTCAAACAGGACCAGACCGGCTCAGATAGGCTCGAGTTCGTTTCGACAGACTTCAACCATACCAAACCGGCTCAATCCGGTTTTGACCAGCTCGAACCGGTATTGGCCAACTCAAACCAGAGCAGACCGACTCACACCAGACCAGACCGGCCAAAACCGGTTTTGAGCGGCTCAAACCGGTTTTGACCTGCTCAAACCACACCAGACCGGCTGAAACCGGTTTTGATCAGCTAAAACCGGTTTTGACCGGATGAGACCAGATCATACCTAATCAGACCGGCCCAGACCGGCTAAAATCGGATCAAACCGGACCAGACTGGACCAGACCGCCAAAAACTGGGCCACAAACCGGTTTTGACCGGTGCAAACCAGACCAGACCGGCTCAAACCGGTTTTGACCGACCCGAGCAGGTTTTGACCGGGGCAAACCAGACCAGACCGGTTCAAACCGGTTTTGACTGCCTCAATCCGGTTTTGACCGGCTGAAACCGGTTTTGACCGGCTCAAACAACACCAGACCGGCTGAAACCGATTTTGACCGGCTAAAACCGGGTTTGACGAGATGAGACCAGATCAAACCGAATCAGAACGGCCCAGACTGGCTAAAATCGGATCAAACCATACCCGAACGGCCCAGACTGCCTAAAACTGGGCCACAAACCGGTTTTGACCGGTTCAAACCAGACCAAACCGGCTCAAACCGGTTTTGACCGCCTCAAAGCAGTTTTGATGGAGCAAGCAGAATCTACCGGCCCAGATCAGCTGAAAGCGGATCAAACAGGACCAGCCCGGCCCACACCGGCTGAAATCGGGCCATAAAGCGGTTTTGACCAGCTGAAACCAGACCAGAGCGGCTCAAACCGGTTTTGACCGGCTCAAAGCGGTTTTGACTGATCAACCCAGACTCGAACGGCACAAAAAAGCTGAAACCGGATCAAAGAGTACCAGACTGGCCCAGACCGGCTGAAAGCGGGCCACAAAGCAGATTTGACCGGCTGAAACCAGATCAGACCGGCTCAAACCGGTTTTGACCAGCCTGAGCCGGTTTACAATGGCTCAAACCAGACCAGAGTGGCTCAAACTGGACCAGAGCGGCTCAAACCGGTTTTGACCGGATGACAACGGATCAAACTGGACCAGACTGGCTCACACTGGATCAAACTTGCTCAGACAGGCCCAGACCGACTGAAACGGGATTAAACCAGACGAGAGCGGCACAAACCGGCTAAAATCGTAACAGAACGGCTCAAATCGGTTTTGACCGTCTCAAACCAGACAAGACAGGTTCAAACCGGTTTTGAATGCCTCAATCCGGTTTTGACCAGCTGAAACCGGTTGTGACCAGCTCAAACCACTGCAGACCGTCTAAAACCGGTTTTCAACGGCCCAAACCGGTTTTGACCTGATTAGACCGAGTCAAACCGGTTTTGACCGAACTGAGCCGGTTTAGACCGGCGCCAACCAGACCAGACCGGTTCAAACCGGTTTTGACTGCCTCAATACGGTTTTGACCGGCTCAAACCAGACCAGACCGGCTCAAACCAGACCAGACCGGCTCAAACCTTTTTTGAACGGGTCAAACCGGTTTTGAACTGCTCAAACCACACCAGACAGGCTGAAACCGGTTTTGACCGGCTAAAAGCGGTTTTGACTGGATGAGGCCGGATCAAACCGAATCAGACCGGCAAAAATCGGATCAAACCGGACCAGACCAGCCCAGACCGCCTAAAACTGGGCCACAATCCGGTTTTGACCGGTACAAACCAGACCAGACCGGCTCCAACCGGTTTTGACCTTCTCAAAGCGGTTTTGACTGGATCTAACCGTACTCGACCGGCCCAGACCAGCTGAAACCAGATCAAACCGGAGCAGACCGGCCCAGACCGGCTGAAACCTGGCCACCAACCGGTTTTGACTGGTGAAAACCAGACCAGACCGGCTCAAACCGTATTTGACCGTCCTGAGCCGGTTTTGACTGGCTCCAACCAGACCAGACCGGTTCAAACCGGTTTTGACTGCCTCAATCCGGTTTTGACCGGCTGAAACCGGTTTTGACCGGATCAAACCAGACTCTACCGGCCCAGATGAGCTGAAAGCTGATCAAACCGGACCAGACCGGCCAGACCGGCTGAAAGCGGGCCACAAAGTGGTTTTGACCGTCTGAAACCAGACCAGATAGTCTCAAACCGATTTTGACCGACCTGAGACTGTTTTGACCGGCTCAAACCAAGCCAGACTGGTTCAAACCGGTTTTGTCAGCCTCAATTCGGTTTTGACCAGCTGAAACCGGTTTTGACCGGCTGAAACCACTCCAGTCCGTGTAAAACCGGTTTTGACCGGCTTAAACCGTTTTTGACCTGATTAGACCAGCTCAAACCAGACCATACCGCTTCAATCCGGTTTTGATCGTCACAAACCGGTTTTGAATGGCTCGAACCGGTTTTGACCGGCTCACACCGGTTTTGACCAGCTCAAACCACACCAGACCGGCGGAAACCGGTTTTGACCGTCTAAAACCGGGTTTGACCGGATGAGACCAGATCAAACCGAATCAGACTTTCCCAGACCAGCTACAATCCGATCAAACCGTACCCGACCATCCCAGACTGCCTAAAACTGGGCCACAAACCGGTTTTGACCCTTTCAAGCCAGGCCAGACCGGCTCAAACTGATTTTGACTGACCTGAGCTGATTTTCACCAGCTCAAACCAGACCAGACCGGCTCAAACTGGTTTTGATCGGCTCAAAGCAGTTTTGTCCGGATCAAATCAGACTCGACCGGCACAAACAAGCTGAAACCGGATCAAAGAGGACCAGACCGGCCCAGACCAGCTAAAAGCAGGCCACAAAGCGGTTTTGACCCCCTGAAACCAGACCAGACCGACTCAAAACGGTTTTGAATGGCCTGAGATGGTTTAGAACGGCTCAAACCAGACCAGACCGGTTCAAACCGGTTTTGACTGCCTCAATCCGGTTTTGACCGGCTGCAACCGGTTTTAACCGACTCAAACCACACCAGACAGGTTGAAACCGGTTTTGACCGGCTAAAACCAGGTTTGTCGAGATGAGAGCAGATCAAACCGAATCAAAAAGGCCCAGACTGGCTAAAATCGAATCAAACCGTACCCGAACGGCCCAGACTGCCTAAAACTGGGCCACAATCCGGTTTTGACCGGTTCAAACCACACCATACCGGCTCTAAACGGTTTTGACCGCCTCAAAGCAGTTTTGACGGAGCAAACAGACTCTACCGTCCCAGATCAGCTGAAAGCTGATCAAACAGGACCAGGCCGGCCCAAACCGGCAGAAATCGGGCCATAAAGCGGTTTTGACCAGCTGAAACCAGACCAGAAAGGCTCAAACCGATTTTGACCGACCTGAGCCGGTTTTCACCGGCTCAAACCAGACCAGAACGGCTCAAAGCGGTTTTGACCGCATCAAAGCGGTTTTGACCGGATCAAACCAGACTCGAACGGCACAGACAAGCTGAAACCGGATCAAACAGGACCAGACCGGCCCAGACCGGCTGAAAGCGGGCCACAAAGCGGTTTTGACCGGCTGAAACCAGAGCAGATTGGCTCAAACCGGTTTTGACCAGCCTGAGCCGGTTTTCAACGGCTCAAACCAGACCAGAGCGGCTCAAACCGGATCAGAGCGGCTCAAACCGGTTTCGATTGGATGACAACGGATCAAACCAGACCAGACTGTCTCACACCGGATCAAACTTGCTCAGACAGGCCCAGACCGACTGAAATCGGATCAAACCATACCCGACCGACCGAGACTGCCTAAAACTGGGACACAAACCGGTTTTGACCGGTTCAAACCAGGCCAGACCGGCTCAAACCGATTTTGATCGACCTGAGCCAGTTTTGAATGGCTCAATCAAGACCAGACCGGTTCAAACCGCTTTTGACTGGCTCAATCTGGTTTTGACCGGCTCAAACCACTCCAGACCGGCTAAAACCGGTTTTCACTGGCTCAAACCGGTTTTGATCTGATTAGACCGGATCAAACCGGGCCAGACCGGCTCAGACAGGCTCGAATTGGTTTCGAATGACTTCAACCAGACCAAACCGGCTCAATCCACTTTTCACCGGCTCGAACCTGTTTTGACCAGCTCAAACCAGACCAGACCGGCGCAAACCAGACCAGTCCGGCTCAAACCGGTTTTGACCAGCTCAAACCAGACCAGACTGGCTCAAACCAGACCAGACCGGCTCAAACCGGTTTTGACCGGCTCAATCCACACCAGACCGGCTGAAACCGGTTTTGACCGGCTAAAACCGGTTTTGACCGGATGAGACCAGATCATACCAAATCAGACCGGCCCAGACCGGCTAAAATCACATCAAACGGGACCAGTCCGGCCCAGACCGCCTAAAACTGGGCCACAAACCGGTTTTGACCGGTGCAAACCAGACCAGACCGGTTCAAACGCGTTTTGACTCCCTCAATCCGGTTTTGACCGGCTGAAACCGGTTTTGACCGGCTCAAAGCACTACAGACCGGGTAAAACCTGTTTTCAGCGGCTTAAAACGGTTTTGTTCTGATTAGACCAGCTCAAACCAGACCAGACCGGTTCAATGCGGTTTTGACTGGCACAAACCGGTTTTGAACGCCTCTAACCGGTTTTGACTGGCTCAAAGCGGTTTTGACCGACCTGAGCCGGTTTTCACCGGCTCGAACCAGACCAGACCGGCTCAAACCGGTTTTGACCGGCTCAAACCACACCAGACCGGCTGAAACCGGTTTTGACCAGCTAAAACCGGGTTTGACCGGATGAGACCGGGTCAAACCGAATCAGACGGGCCCAGACCGGCTACAATCCGATCAAACAGTACCCGACCGCCCCAGACTGCCTAAAACTGGGCCACAATCCGGTTTTGACCGGTTCAAGCCAGGCCAGACCGGCTCAAACCGGTTTTGACCGGCTCAAAGCGGTTTTGACCGGATCAAACCAGACTCGACCGGCACAGACAAGCTGAAACCGGATCAAACAGGACCAGACCGGCCCAGACCGGCTGAAAGCGGGCCACAAACCGGTTTTGACCGGCTGAAACCAGACCAGATCGGCTCAAACCGTTTTTGACCGACCTGAGCCGGTTTTGACCGGCTCAAACCAGACCAGACCGGTTCAAACCGGTTTTGACTGCCTCAATTTGGTTTTGACTGCCTGAAACCGCTTTTGACCAGCTCAAACCACTCCAGACCGGGTAAAACCCGTTTTCAGCGGCTTAAACCGGTTTTGACCTGATTAGACCAGCTCAAACCGGACCAGACCGGTTCAATGCGGTTTTGACTGGCACAAACTGGTTTAGAACGGCTCGAACTGGTTTTGACCGGCTCAAAGCGGTTTTGACCGACCTGAGCCGGTTTTCACCAGCTCAAACCAGACCAGACCGGCTCAAACCGGTTTTGACCGGTTCAAACCACACCAGACCGGCTGAAACCGGTTTTGACCGGCTAAAACCTGATTTGACCGGATGAGACCGGATCAAACCGAATCAGACTGGCCCAGACCAGCTAAAATCGGGTCAAACCATACCCGACCGGCCCAGACTGCCTAAAACTGGGCCACAAACCGGTTTTGACCGGTTCAAACCAGGCCAGACCAGCTCAAACCGATTTTGATCGACCTAAGCCGGTTTTGACCGGCTCAATCAAGACCAGACCGGTTCAAACCGGTTTTGACTGGCTCAATCCGGTTTTGACCAGCTCAAGCCACTCCAGACCGGCTAAAACCGGTTTTCACTGGCTCAAACCGGTTTTGATCCGATTAGACCGGATCAAACCGGACCAGACCGGCTTAGACAGGCTCAAATCAGTTTTGACTGGCTTCAACCAGACCAAACCGTCTCAAACCGGTTTTGAACTGCTCACACCACACCAGACCGGCTGAAACCGGTTTTGACTGGCTAAAACCGGTTTTGACCAGATGAGACCAGATCAAACTGAATCAGACAGGCCCAGACCGGCTAAAATCGCATCAAACCGGAACAGACCGGCACAGACCGCCTAAAACTGGGCCACAAACCGGTTTTGACTGGTGCAAACCAGACCAGACCGGCTCAAACCGGTTTTGACCGAACTGAGCCGGTTTGACTGGCCCAAACCAGACCAGACCGGTTCAAAGCGGTTTTGACTGCCTCAATCCGGTTTTGACCGGCTGAAACCGGTTTTGACCGGCTCAAACCACTACAGACCGGGTAAAACCTGTTTTCAGCGGCTTAAACTGGTTTTGACCTGATTAGACCTGCTCAAAGCTGACCAGACCGGTTCAATGCGGTTTTGACTGGCACAAACCGGTTTTGAACGGCTCGAACCGGTTTTGACCGACTCAAAGCAGTTTTGACCGACCTGAGCCGGTTTTCACCGGCTCGAACCAGACCAGACCGGCTCAAACCGGTTTTGACCAGCTCAAACCACACCAGACCGGCTGAAACCAGTTTTGACGGGCTAAAACCGGGTTTGACCGGATGAGACCGGTTCAAACCGAATCAGACTGGCCCAGACCCGCTACAATCTGATCAAACCATACCCGACCGCCCCAGTCTGCCTGAAGCTGGGCCACAAACCGGTTTTGACCGGTTCAAGCCAGGCCAGACCGGCTCAAACCGATTTTGACCGACCTGAGGCGGTTTTCACCAGCTGAAACCAGACCAGACCGGCTCAAACCGGTTTTGACTGGCTCAATCCGGTTTTGACCGGCTCAAACCACTCCAGAGCGGCTAAAATCGGTTTTCACTAGCTCAAACCGGTTTTGATCTGATTAGACCGGATCAAACCGGACCAGACCAGCTCAGACAGGCTTGAATCGGTTTTGACTGGCTTCAACCTGACCAAACCGGCTCAAACCAGACCAGACCGGCTCAAACCTGTTTTGACCGGGTCAAACCGGTTTTGAACTGCTCAAACCACACCAGACAGGCTGAAACCGGTTTTGACCGGCTAAAACCGGTTCTGACCGGATGAGGCCAGATCACACCGAATCAGACGGGCCGAGACTGGCTAAAATCGGATCAAACCGGACCAGAACGGCCCAGAATGCCTAAAACTGGGCCACAAACCGGTTTTGACCGGTTCAAACCAGACCAGACCGGCTCAAAGTGGTTTTGACCGGCTCGAACCGGTTTTGACCGGCTCAAACCAGAGCAGACCGGCTCAAACCAGATTATACCGTTTCAAACCGGTTTTGACCAGCTCAAAGCGGTTTTGACTGGATCAAACCGGACTCGACCGACCCAGACCAGCTGAAACGAGATCAAACCGGAGCAGACTGGCCCAGACCGGCTGAAACTGGGACACATACCGGTTTTGACTGGCTCAAACCAGACCATACCGGCTCAATCCCGACCAGAGCGGTTCAAACCGGTTTTGAACCGCATGACAATGGATCAAACCGGACCAGCCTGGCTCACACCGGATCGAACTGGCCCAGACAGGCCCAGACCGGCTGAAACCGGACTAAACCAGACGAGAGCGGCACAGACCGGCTAAAACTGGGCCAGACCGGCTCAAATCGGCTTTGACCGGCTCAAACCAGACCAGACAGGTTCAAACTGGTGTAGACTGGCTCAATCCGGTTTTGACCGGCTCAAACCGGTTTTGACCAGCTCAAACCACCCCAGACCGGCTAAAACCGGTTTTCAATGGCCCAAACCGGTTTTGACCTGATTAGACCGGGTCAAACCGGACCAGACCTGCTCAGACAGGCTTGATTTGGTTTCGACTGACTTCAACCAGACCAAACAGGCTCAATCCAGTTTTCAATGGCTCGAACCTGTTTTGACCAGCTCAAACCAGACCAGACCGGCTCAAACCAGACCAGACCGGCTCAAACCGGTTTTGACCTGCTCAAACCACACCAGACCGGCTGAAACCGGTTTTGACTGGCTAAAACCGGTTTTGACCGGATGAGACCAGATCAAACCGAATCAGACCGGCCCAGACCGGCTAAATTGGCATCAAACCAGAACAGACCGGCCCAGACCGCCTAAAACTGGGCCACAAACCGGTTTTGACTGGTGCAAACCAGAGCAGACCGGCTCAAACCGGTTTTGACAGTCCTGAGCTGGTTTTGACCGGCTCCAACCAGACCAGACCGGTTCAAACCGGTTTTGACTGTCTCAATCAGGTTTTGACCGGCTCAAACCGGTTTTGACTGGATCAAACTAGACTCTACCGGCCCAGATGAGCTGAAAGCGGATCAAACAGGACCAGATCGGCCCAGACCGGCTGAAAGCGGGCCACAAAGCGGTTTTGACTGGCTGAAACCAGACCAGATAGGCTCAAACCGATTTTGACCGACCTGAGCAGGTTTTGACCGGCTCAAACCAGACCAGACCGGTTCAAACCAGTTTTGACAGCCTCAATTTGGTTTTGACCAGCTGAAACCGGTTTTGACCGGCTCAAACCACTCCAGTCCGTGTAAAACCGGTTTTGACCAGCTAAAAACGGGTTTCACTGGATGACACCGGATCAAACCGAATCAGACTGTCCCAGACCGGCTACAATCCGATCAAACCGTACCCGACCGCTCCAGACTGCCTAAAGCTGGGCCACAAACCGGTTTTGACCGGTTCAAGCCAGGCCAGACCGGCTCAAACCGTTTTTGACCGACCTGAGCCAGTTTTGACTGGCTCAAACCAGACCAGACCGGTTCAAACCGTTTTTGACCGACCTGAGCCGGTTTTGACTGGCTCAAACCAGACCAGACCGGTTCAAACCGGTTTTGACTGCCTCAATTTGGTTTTGACCACCTGAAACCGGTTTTGACCAGCTCAAACCACTCCAGACCGGGTAAAACCTGTTTTTTCCTGCCTAAACCGGTTTTGACCTGATTAGACCAGCTCAACCAGCCCAGACCGGTTCAATCCGGTTTTGATCGTCACAAACAGGTTTTGAACTGCTCGAACCGGTTTTGACCGGCTCAAACCACACCAGACCGGCTGAAACCGGTTTTGACCAGCTAAAACCGGGTTTGACGGGATGAGACCGGGTCAAACCGAATCAGACCGGCCCAGACCAGCTAAAATCGGATCAAACCATACCCGACCGGCCCAGACTGCCTAAAACTGGGCCACAAACCGGTTTTGACCTGTTCAAACCAGGCCAGACCGACTCAAACCGATTTTGATCAACCTGAGCCGGTTTTGAACGGCTCAATCAAGACCAGTCCGGTTCAAACCGGGTTTGACTGGCTCAATCCAGTTTTGACCGGCTCAAAAAACTCCAGACCGGCTAAAACCGGTTTTCACTGGCTCAAACCGGTTTTGATCTGATTAGACCGGATCAAACCGGACCAGACCAGCTCAGACACACTCGAATCGATTTTGACTGGCTTCAACCAGACCAAACCGGCTCAAATCGGTTTTGACCAGCTCAAACCAGACCAGACCGGCTCAAACCAGACCAGACCGGCTCAAACCTGTTTTGACCGGGTCAAACCGGTTTTGAACTGCTCAAACCACACCAGACAGGCTGAAACCGGTTTTGACCTGCCAAATCCGGGTTTGACCAGATGAGGCCGGATCAAACCGAATCAGACGGGCCGAGACCAGCTATAATCGGATCAAACTGGACCAGACAGGTCCAGAATGCCTAAAACTGGGCCACAAACCGGTTTTGACCGGTTCAAACCAGACCAGACTGGCTCAAAGCGGTTTTGACCGGCTCGAAACTGTTTTGACTGGCTCAAACCAGAGCAGACCGGCTAAAACCAGATCATACCGTTTCAAACTGGTTTTGACCAGCTAAAAGCGGTTTTGACCGGATCAAACTGGACTCGACTGACCCAGACCAGCTGAAACGAGATCGAACCGGAGCAGACCGGCCCTGACTGGCTGAAACCGGGACACAAACCGGTTTTGACTGGCTCAAACCAGACCAGATGGGCTCAAACCGGTTTTGACCGACCTGAGCCGGTTAAGAACGGCTGAAACCAGAGCAGACGGGCTCAATCCGGACCAGAGCGGTTCAAACCAGTTTTGACCGGATGACAACGGATCAAACCGTACCAGACTTGCTCACACTGGATCGAACTGTCCCAGACAGGCCCAGACCAGCTGAAACCGGATCAAAGCAGACGAGAGTGGCACAGAACGGCTAAAACAGGGCCAGACCGGCTCAAATCGGCTTTGACCGGCTCAAACCAGACCAGACAGGTTCAAACTGGTTTAGACTGGCCCAATCCGGTTTTGACCAGCTCAAACCAGTTTTGACCAGCTCAAACCACTCCAGACCGGCTAAAACCGGTTTTCAAAGGCCCAAACCGGTTTTGACCTGATTAGACCAGGTCAAACCGGACCAGACCAGCTCAGACAGGCTCGAATTGGCTTCGACTGACTTCAACTCTCGCTAAGACTGTTCTTGTGGTATTTGCAAAGTGATATTTGGAAGCCCGTAGAGGGCTATGGTGAAAAAGGAAATATCTTCTATTAAAAACTGGAAAGAAGCTTTCAGAGAAACTGCTTTGTGTTCTGTTAACTCATCTAACAGAGTTACTGCATTCCCTTCAAGAAGACTTTCGGAAAGTCTGTTCATGTGGAATATGCAAAGTGATTTTTGCAAGCCCATGGAGGGCTATGGGGAAAAAGGAAATATCTTCCGTTAAAAACTGGAAAGAAGCTTTCTGAGAAACTGCTTTGTCCTCTGTTAATTCATCTCACAGAGTTACAGCTTTTCGCTCAAGAAGCCTTTCGTGAAGACTGTTCCTGTGGAATTTGCGAAGTGATATTTGGAAGTCCATAGAGGGCTATGGTTAAAAAGGAAATATCTTCCATTAATAATTGGAAAGAAGCTTTCTGAGAAACTGATTTGTGTTCCGTTAATTCATCTCACAGAGTCACTGCTTTCACCTCAAGAAGCCTTTCGCTAAGACAGTTCGTGTGGAATTTTCATAGTGATATTTTCAAGCCCATAGAGCATTAAGGTGAAAAAGGAAATATCCTAATTAAAAACTGAAAAGAAGCATTCTGAGAAACTACTTTGTGTTCTGTTAATTGATCTCACAGAGTTACAGCTTTCCCCTGAAGAAGTCTTTCGTGAAGACTCATCGTGAGGAATTTGGAAAGTGATATTTGGAAGCCCATAGAGGGCTCCGGTGAAAAAGGAAATATCTTCCGTTAAAAACTGGAAAGCAGCTCTCTGAGAAATTTCTTTCTCTTCTGTTAATTCACCTCACAGAGTTTCTGCATTCCTCTCAAGAAGTCTTTCGCGAAGACTCATCGTGAGGAATTTGTAAAGTGATATTTGGAAGCCCATAGAGGATTATGGTGAAAAAGGAAAATCTTCCCTTAAAAACTGGAAAGAAGCTTTCTGAGAAACTGCTTTGTGTTCTGTTAATTCATCTCACAGTTGCTGCTTTCCTCTCAAGAAGCCTTTCGCTAAGATTCTTCTTGTGGAATTGGCAAAGTGATATTTGGAAGCCCATAGAGGTCTATGGTGAAAAAGGAAATATCTTCCGTTAAAAACTGTAAAGAAGCTTTCTGAGAAATTGCTTTGTGTTCTGTTAATTCATCTCACAGAGTCACTGTTTTCACCTCAAGAAGCCTTTCGCTAAGACTGTTCTTGTGGAATTTTCATAGTGATATTTTCAAGCCCATAGAGGGCTAAGGTGAAAAAGGAAATATCCTAAGATAAAAACTGAAAAGAAGCTTTCTGAGAAACTGCTTGGTGTTCTGTTAATTCATCTCACAGAGTTACAGCTTTCCCATCAGGAAGCCTTTCGCTAAGACTGTTTATGTGGAATTTGGAAAGTGATATTTATAAGCCCAAAGAGGCCTACGGTGAAAAAGGAAATATCTTCCGTTAAAAACTGGTAAGAAGCTTTCTGAGAAACTGCTTTGTGTTCTGTTATTTCTTCTCACAGAGTTACAGCTCTCCCCTCAAGAAGCCTTTCACTAAGACTGTTCTTGTGGAATTTGGAAAGTGATATGTAGTAGCCCATAGAGGGCCATGGTGAAAAAGGAGATACCTTCCCTTAAAAACTGAAAAGAAGATTTCTGATAAACTGCTTTGTGTTCTGTTAACTCATCTCACAGAGTTACAGCTTTCCCCTCAAGAAGTCTTTCGCTAAGACTGTTCATGTGGAATTTGGAAAGTGATATTTAGTTGCCAATAGAGGGCTATGGTGAAAAAGGAAATATCTTCCGTTAAAAAGTGGATAGAAGCTTTCTTAGAGACTGCTTTGTGATCTGTTAATTCATCTCACAAAATTACAGCTTTCCCCTCATGAAGTCTTTGGCTAAGACTGTTCCTGTGGAATTTGCAAAGTGATATTTGGAACCCCTAGAGGGCTATGGTGAAAAAGGACATATCTTCGGTTAAAAACTGGAGAGAAGCTTTCTGAGAAACTGCTTTGTGTACTGTTAATTCATCTCACAGATTTACAGCTTTACCCTCCAGGACCCTTTCGCTAAGACTGTTCTTGTGGAATTTGCAAAGTGATATTTTGAAGCCCATAGAGCTCTATGGTGGAGAAGGAAATATCCTAAGATAAAAACTGAAAAGAAGTTTTCTGAGAAACTGTTTTGTGTTCTGTTAATTCATCTCACAGTGTTACAACTTTCCTCTCAAGTAGCCTTTCGCTAAGATAGTTTTTGTAGAATTTGCAAAGTGATATTTGGAAGCCCATAGAGGGCTATGGTGAAAAAGGAAATATCTTCCGTTAAAAACTGGAAAGAGGCATTCTGAGAAACTCCTTTGTGTTCTCTTAATTCAACTCACAGAGTTACACCTTTCCCCTCAAGAAGCATTTCCTTAAGACAGTTTTTGTGGAAATTGGAAAGGAATACGTAGAAGCCCATAGAGGGCTATGGTGAAAAAAAAATATCCTAAGACAAAAACTGAAAGGAATCTTTCTTAGAAACTACATTGTGCTCTGTTAATTCATGTCACAGACTTAGAGCTTTCCCATACAGAAGCCTTTCGCTAAGACTGTTCTTGTGGTATTTGCAAAGTGATATTTGGAAGCCCATAGTGTGCTATGGTGAAAAAGGAAATATCTTCCGTTAAAAATTGGAGAGAGGATTTCTGAGAAACTGGTTTGTGTTCTTTTAATTCATCTCACACAGTTACAGCTTTCCCCTCAAGAAGCCTTTCCCTAAGACTGTCCTTGTGGAATTTGCAGAGTGATATTTGGAAGCCCATACAGGGATATGGTGAAAAAGGAAATATCTTCAGTTAAAAACTATATAGAAATTTTCTGAGAAACTGCTTTGTGTTCTGTTAATTATTCTCACCGAGTTACAGCTTTCCCCTCAAGAAGCCTCTCCCTAAGACTGTTCTTGTGGAATTTTCTAAGTGATATTTGGAAGCCCATAGAGGGCTATGGTTTAAAAGGAAATATCTTACGTTGAAAAGGGGAAAGAGGCTTTCTGAGAAACTGCTTGGTGTTCTGTTAACTCATCTCACAGAGTTACAGCTTTAACCTCAAGAAGCCTCTCCGTAAGACAGTTCTTGTGGAATTTTCAAAGCGATATTTGGAAGCCCATAGATGGCAAAGGTGAAAAAGGAAATATCTTCCGTTAAAAACTGGAAAGAGGCTTTCTGAGAAACTCTTTTGTTTTCTGTTAATTCACCTCACAGACTTACAGCTTTTCCCTCAAGAAGCTTTTTGCTAGACTGTTCTTGTGGAATTTGCGAAGTGATATTTGGAAGTCCATAGAGGGCTCTGGTAAAAAAGGAAATATCTGTAGTTAAAAAATGGAAAGAAGCTTTCTGAGAAACTGCTTTGTGTTCTGTTAATTCATTTCACAGATTTACAGCTTTCCCCTAAAGAAGCCTTTCGCTAACTGTGTTCTTGTGGAATTTGCAAAGTGATATTAGGAAGCCCCTAGAGGGCTATGGTTAAAAAGGAAATATCTACCGTTAAAAATTGGAAAGAGGCTTTCTGAGCAATTGCTTTGTGTTCTGTTAATTCAACTCACAGAGTTTCAGCTTTCCCCTCAAGAATGCTTTCGCTATGACTGTTTTTGTCGAATTTGCAAAGTGATATTTGGAAGCCCATAGAGGGCAATGGTGAAAAAAGAAATATCCTAAGAAAAAAACTGAAAAGAAGCTTTCTGAAAAACTACATTGTGTTCTGTTAATTCATTTCACAGACTTACAGCTTTCCCCTGAAGAAGCCTTTCGCTAAGACTGTTCTTCTGGAATTTGCAAGGTGATATTACGAAACCCCTAGAGAGCTATGGTGAAAAAGTTAATATCTTCCGTTAAAAATTGGAAAGAGGCTTTCTGAGCAATTGCTTTGTGTTATGCCAATTCAACTCACAGAGTTTCAGCTTTCCCCTCAAGAATCCTTTCGCTATGACTGTTTTTGTGGAATTTGCAATGTGATATTTGGAAGACCATATAGGGCAATGGTGAAAAAGGAAATATCCTAAGAAAAAAACTGAAAAGAAGCTTTCTGAAAAACCACATTGTGTTCTGTTAATTCATTTCACAGACTTACAGGTTTCCCCTCAAGAAGCCTTTCACTAAGACTGTTCTTGTGGAATTTGAAATGTGGTATTTGGAAGCCCACAGGGGGCTATGGTGAAAAAGGATATAACCTCCGAAAAAAACTGGAAAGAGGCTTTCTGAGAAACTGCTTTGTTTTCTGTTAATTCATCTCACAGAGTTACAGCTTTCCCCTCCAGAAGCCTTTCGCTAAGGCTTTTCTTGTGGAATTTACAAAGTGATATTTGGAAGCCCATAGAGGGCTATGGTGAAAAAGGAAATATCTTCCGTTAAAAATTCTAAAGAAGCTTTCTGAGGAACTGCTTTGAGTTCTGTAAATTCATCGCACTGAGTTACAGCATTCCCCTCAAGAAACCTTTCGCTAACACTGTTCTTCTGGAATTTGCAAAGTGATATTTGGAAGCCTATAGAGGTCTACGGTGAAAAAGGAAATATCTTTAGTTAAAAATTGAAAAGAAGCTTTCTGAGAAACTGCTTTGTGTTCTGTAAATTCATCTCACAGAGTAACAGCTTTCCCCTCAGGAAGCCTTTCGCAAAGACTGTTCTTGTGGAATTTGCAAAGTGATATTTTGAAGCTCATAGAGGGCTATGGTGAAAAAGGAAATATCTTCCGTTAAAAACTGGAAAGAGGCTTTCTGTCCAACTGCTTTGTTTTCTGAAAATTCAACTCACAGAGTTACAGCTTTCCCCTCAAGAAGCCTTTTGCTTAGACTGTTTTTGTGAAAATTGGAAAGTGATACTTAGAATCCCATAGAGGGCTATGGTGAAAAACGAAATATCCTAAGAGAAAACTGAAAAGACACTTTATGAAAAACTACATTTTGTTCTGTTAATTCATCTCACAGACTTGCAGCTTTCCCCTCAAGAAGCCTTTCGCTAAGACTGTTCTCGTTGAATTTGCAAAGTGATATTTGGAAGCTCATAGAGCGCTACGGTTAAAAAGGAAACATCTTCCGTTAAAAACTGGAAAGAAGCTTTCTGCGAAACTGCTTTGTGTTCTCTTAATTCATCTCACACAATTATGGCTTTCCCCTCAAGAAGCCTTTCGCTGAGACTGTTCCTGTGGAATTTGCAAAGTTATATTTGGAGGCCCATTGGGGTATGATGAAAAAGGAAATAACTTCCGATAAAAACTGGAAAGAGGCTTTCTGAGAAACTGCTTTGTGTTCTGGCAACTCATCTCACAGAGTTACCGCTTTCCCCTCAAGAAGCCTTTCGCTAAGACTGTTCTTGTGGAGTTTGCAAAGTGATATTTGGAAGCCCATAGAGGGCTATGGTGAAAAGGAAATATCTTCCGTTAAAAACTGGAAAGAGGCTTTCTAAGAAACTTCTCTGTGTTCTGTTAATTCGTCTAACACAGTTACAGCTTTCCCCTCAAGAAGCCTTTCCCGAAGACAGTTCTTTTGGAATTTTCAATGTGATATTTGGAAGCCCGTGCAGGACTATGGTGAAAAAGGAAATATCTTCAGTAAAAACTGGAAAGAAGCTTTCTGAGAAACTGCTTTGTGTTCTGTTAATTCACCTCACAGAGTTACAGCTTTCCCCTCAAGAAGCCTCTCACTAAGACTGTTCTTGTGGAATTTTCAAAGTGATATTTGAAAGCCCTAATAGGGCTATGGTGAAAAAGGAAATATCCTATATAAAACCTGAAAAGAAGCTTTCTGAGAAACTGTTTGTGTTCTGTTAATTCATCTCACAGAGTTACAACTTTCACCTAAAGAAGCCATTAATTAAGACTGTTCTTGTGGAATTTGCCAAGTGATATTTGGAAGCCCATAGAGGGTTATGGTGAAAAAGGAAATATCCTACAATTTAAACCGAAAAGAAACTTTCTCAGAAACTGCATTGTGTTCTATTAATTCATCGAACCGAGTTGCTGCTTTCCCCTCTAGTAGCCGATCACTAAGACTGTTCTTGTGGAATTTGCAAGGTGATATCTGGAAGCCCATAGAGGGCTTTCGTGAAAATGGAAATATCTTCCATTAAAAACTGGAAAGAGACTTTCTGAGAAACTGGTTTGTGTTCTGTTAATTCATCTCACAGAGTTACAGCTTTCCCCTCAAGAAGCCTTTCGATAAGACTGTTTTGTGGAATTTGCAAAGTGATATTTGGAAACCCATAGAGGTCAGTGGTGCAAAAGGAAATATCCTAAGATAAAAACTGAAAAGAAGCTTTCTGAGAAACTGCTTTGTGTTCTGTAAATTTATTTCACAGAGTTACAGCTTTCCCCTCAAGATGCCTTTTGTTAAGCCGGTTCTTGTGGAATTTCCAAAGTGATATTTTGAAGCATATAGAGGGCTATGGTGAAAAAGGAAATATCTTCCGTTAAAACTGGAAAGAAGCTTTCTGAGATACTGCTTTGTGTTCTGTTAATTCACTTCACAGAGTTACAGTTTAGCCTCAAGAAGCCTTTTGCTACGTCTCTTCTTGTGGAATTTGTAAAGTGATATTTGGAAGCCCAAAGAGGGCTATGGTGAAAACGGAAATATCTTCCGTTAAAAACTGGAAAGAAGCTTTTTGAGAAACTGCTTTGTGTCCTGTTAATTCATTTCACAGAGTTACAGCTTTCCACTCAAGAAGCCTTTCACTAAGACTGTTCTTCTGGAATTTGGAAAGTGATATGTAGAAGCCCATAGAGGGCTAGGGTGAAAAAGGAAACATCCTGAGATAAAAACTGAACAGAAGCTTTCTGAGAAACTGCTTTGTGTTCTGTTAATTCATCTCGCAGACTTACAGCTTTCCCCTCAAGAAGTCTATCGCTAAGACTGTTCTTGTGGAATTTGCAATGTGATATTTGGAAGCCCATGGAGGGCTATGGTGAAAAAGGTCATATCTTCTGTTAAAAACACGGAAAAAGCTTTCTGATTACAGCTTTACCCTCAGGAAGCCTTTCTCTAATACTGTTCTTGGGGAAATTGCAAAGTGATATTTGAAAGCTCATAGACGTCTATGGTTAAAAATGAACCATCTTCTGTAAAAACTGGAAAGAAGCTTCCTGAGAAACTGCTTTGTGTTCTGTTAATTCATCTCACAGAGTTACAGCTTTCCCCTCAAGAAGCCTTTCGCTAAGACTGTTCTTGTGGAATTTGCAAAGTGATATTTGGAAGCCCGTAGAGAGCTATGGTGAAAAAGGAAATATCTTCCGTTAAAAACTGGAAAGAAGCTTTCTGAGAAACTGCTTTGTGTTCTGTTAGTACATCTCACAGAGTTAGAGCTTTCCCCTCAAGAAGACTTTTGCTACGACTATTCTTGTGGATTTTGCAAAGTGATATTTGGAAGCCCATAGAAGTCTATGGAGAAAAAGGAAATATCCTAAGATAAAAACTGAAAAGAAGCTTTCTGAGAAACTGCTTTGTGTTCTGTTAATTCATCTCATAGAGTTACAGCTTTCCCCTCAAGAAGCCTTTCGCTAAGACTGCTCTTGTGGAATTTGCAAAGTGATATTTGGAAGCCCATAGAGGGCTTTGGTGAAAAATGAAATAACTTCAGTTAAAAACTGGAAAGAAGCTTTGTGAGAAACTGCTTTGTCTTCTGTTAATTCATCTCACAGAGTTACAGCTTTCCCCTCAAGAAGCCTTTCGCTAAGACTGCTCTTGTGGAATGTGGAAAGTGATATTTGGAAGTCCTTAGAGGTCTATGGTGGAAAAGGAAAGATCCTAAAACAAAAACTGAAGAGAAACTTTCTGAGAAACTACTTTCTGTTCTGTTAATTCATCTCACAGACTTACAGCTTTCCCCTCAAGAAGCCTTTCTCTAAGACTTTTCTTGTGGAATTTGAAAGTGATATTTGGAAGCCCATAGAGGGCTATGGTAAAAAAGGAAATATCTTCCGTTAAAAATTCTAAAGCAGCTTTCTAAGAAACTGCTTTTTGTTCTGTAAATTCACCTCACAGAGTTACAGCATTCCCCTCAAGAAGCCTTTCGCTAATACTGTTCTTGTGGAATATGCAAAGTGATAATTGGAAGGCCATAGAGGTCTATGGTGAAAAAGGAAATATCTTCAGTTAAAAAATAAAAAGAAGCTTTCTGAGAAACTGCTTTGTGTTCTGTTAATTCATCTCACAGAGTTACAGCTTTCCCCTCAGGAAGCCTTTCGCTAAGACTGTTCTTGTAGAATTTGCAAAGTGATATTTGGAAGCTCATAGAGGGCTATGGTGAAAAAGGAAATATCTTCCGTTAAAAACTGGAAAGAAACTTTCTGAGAAACTGCTTTGTGTTCTGATAATTCAACTGACAGAGTAACATCTTTCCCCTCAAGAAGCCTTTCACTTAGACTGTTTTTGTGGAAATTGGAAAGTGACACTTAGAATCCCACAGAGGGCTATGGTGAAAAAGGAAATATCCTAAGATAATACTGAAAAGAAGCTTTATGAAAAACTACATTGTGTTCTGTTAATTCATCTCACAGACTTACAGCTTTCCCCTCAAGAAGCCTTTCGCAAAGACTGTGCTCGTGGAATTTTCAAAGTGATATTTGGAAGCCCATAGAGGGCTACGGTTAAAAAGGAAACATCTTCCGTTAAAAACTGGAAAGAAGGTTTCTGAGAATCTGTTTTGTGTTCCGTTAATTCATCTCACAGACTTACAGCTTTCCCCTCAAGAAGCCTTTCGCTAAGTCTGTTCTCGTGGAATTTGCAAAGTGATATTTGGAAGCCCATAGAGGGGTACGGTTAAAAAGGAAACATCTTCCGTTAAAAACTGGAAAGATGCTTTCTGAGAAACTGCTTTGTGTTCTGTTAATTCATCTCACACAGTTACAGCTTTCCCCTCAAGAAGCTTTTCGCTGAGACTGTTCTTGTGGAATTTGCAAAGTGATATTTGGTGGCCCATAGGCCGTATGGTGAAAAAGGAAATAACTTCTGATAAAAACTGGAAAGAGGCTTTCTGAGAAACTGCTCTGTGTTCTGTTAATTCGTCTCACACAGTTACAGCTTTCCCCTCAAGAAGCCTTTCCGTAAGACAGTTCTTTTGGAATTTGCAATGTGATATTTGGAAGCCCATGCACGGCTATGGTGAAAAAGGAAATATCTTCAGTTAAAAACTGGAAAGAAACTTTCTCAGAAACTGCTTTGTGTTCTGTTAATTCATCTCACAGAATTACAGCTTTCCCTTCAAGAAGCCTCTCCCTAAGACTGTTCTTGTGGAATTTTCAAAGTGATATTTGAAAGCCGTTAGAGGGCTATGGTGAAAAAGGAAATATCCTATATAAAACCTCAAAAGAAGCTTTCTGAGAACCTGCTTTGTGTTCTGTTAATTCATCTCACAGAGTTGCAGCTTTCCCCTCAAGAAGTCGTTCATTAAGGCTGTTCTTTTGGAATTTGCAAAGTGATATTTGGAAGACCATAGAGGGCTATGGTGAAAAAGGAAATATCCTACGAAAAAATCGAAAAGAAGCTTTCCGAGAAACGGTATGGTGTTCTCTTAATTCATCTCACCGAGTTGTAGCTTTCCCCTCAAGAAGCGATCACTAAGACTGTTCTTGTGGAATTTGCAAGGTGATATCAAGAAGCTCATAGAAGGCTATGGTGAGAAAGGAAATACCTTCCATTAAAAACTGGAAAGAGGCTTTCTGAGAAACTGCTTTGTGTTCTGTTAATTCATCTCACAGAGTTACAGCTTTCCCCTCAAGAAGACTTTCGCTAAGACTGTTCTTGTGGAATTTGCAAAGTGATATTTGGAAGCCGATAGAGGTCTATGGTGCAAAAGGAAATATCCTAAGATAAAAACTCAAAAGAAGCTTTCTGGGAAACTGCTTTGTGTTCTGTAGTTTCATTTCACAGAGTTACAGCTTTCTCCTCAAGAAGCCTTTAGCAAAGGCAATTCTTGTGGCATTTGCAAAGTGGTATTTGGAAGCCCATCAAGGGCTAGGGTGAAAAAGGAAATATCTTCAGTTAAAAACTGAAAAGGATTTTTTGAGGAACTGCTTTGTGTTATGTTTATTCATCTCACAGAGTTACAGCTTTCCCCTCAAGAAGCCTTTCGCTAAGACTGTTCTTGTGGAATTTGGAATCTGATATTTGGAAGCCCGTAGAGGGCTTTGGTGAAAAACGAAACATCTTCCGTTAAAACCTGGAAAGAAGCTTTCTGAGAAACTGCTTTGTGTCCTGTTAATTCATTTCACAGAGATACAGCTTTCCCCTCAAGAAGCCTTTCGCTAAGAATGCTTTGTGGAATTTGTAAGGTGATATTTGGAGGCCGATAGAGGGCTATTGTAAAAAAGGAAATATCTTCAGTTAAAAACTGAAAAAAAGATTTTTGAGAAAATGCTTTGTGTTCTGTTAATTCATCTCACAGAGTTACAGCTTACCCCTCAAGAAGCATTTCGCTAAGTCTGTTCTTGTGGAATTTAAAAAGTGATATTTGGAAGCCCATATGGGGCTTTGGTGAAAAAAAAATATCTTCCGTTAAAAACTGGAAAGAAGCTTTCTGCGAAACTGCTTTGTGTTCTATTAATTCATCTCAGAGAGTTGCAGCTTTCCCTACAAGAAGCCTTTCGCTAAGACTGTTCTTGTGCAATCTGGGAAGTGATATATAGAAGCCCATAGAGGGCTATGATGAAAAAGGAAATATCTTAAGATAAAAACTGAAAAGAAGCTATCTGAGAAACTACTTTGTGTTCTGTTAGTTCATCTAACATAGTTACAGCTTGCCCCTCAAGAAGCCGTTCACTAAGACTGTTCTTCTGAAATTTGCCTTGTGTTCTGTTAAATCATCTCTCAGAGTTACAGCTTTCCACTCAAGAAGCCGTTCACTAAGACTGTTTTTTTGAAAATTGGAAAGTGATATTAGGAAGCCCATAGAGGTCTATTGTGGAAAAGGAAATATTTTCCGTTAAAAACTGGAAAGAAGCTTTATGAGAAACTGACTTGTGTTCTGTTAATTCATCTCACAGAGTTACAGCTTTCCCCTCAAGAAGCCTTTCGCTAAGTCTGTTCTTGCGGAATTTTCAAAGTGATATTCAGAAGCCCGTAGAGGGCTAAGGAGAAAAAGGAAATATCTTCAGTTTAATACTGGAAAGAAGCTTTCTGAGAAACTCCTTTGTGTTCTCTTAAATCATCTCACAGAGTTACAGCTTTCCACTCAAGAAGTCTTTCGCTAAGACTGTTCTTGTGGAATTTGCAAAGTGAAGTTTGGAAGCCCATAGAGGGCTATGGTGAAAAATGAAATATCTTCCGTTAAAAACTGAAAAGAAGCTTTCTGAGAAACTGCTTTGTGTTCTGTTAGTTCATCTCACAGAGTTAAAGCTTTCCCCTCAAGAATCCGTTCACTTGGAATTTTCTTGTGAAATTTTAAAAGTGATATTTGGAAACCCATTGAAGGTTATGGTGAAAAAGGAAATATCTTCCTTTAATAACTGGAAAGAAACTTTCTGAGAAACTGCCATATGTTCTGTTAATACATCTCACCGAGTTACAGCTTTCCTCTCAAGAAGCCTTTCTGTAAGGCTCGTTTTGTGGAATTTGCAAAGTGATATTTGGAAGCCCATAGAGGCCTATGGTGAAAAAGGAAATATCTTCCATTAAAAACTGGAAGGAAGATTTCTGAAAAACTCCTTTGTGTTTTGTTAATTCATCTCACAGAGTTACAGCTTTCCCCTCCATAAGCCTTTCGCTAAGACTGTTCTTGTGGAATTTGCAAAGAGATATTTGGAAGTCCACAGAGGGCTATGGTGAAAAAGGAAACATAATAAAATAAAAACTGAAAAGAAGCTTTCTGAGAAACTGTTTTGTGTTATGTTAATTCATCTCACAGAGTTACAGCTTTTCTTTCAAGAAGGATTTCGCTAAGAGTGTTCTTGTGGAAATTGCCAAGTGATATTTGGAAGCCCTTAGACGGCTACGGTGAAAAACGAAATATCTTCAATTAAAAACTGGAAAGAAGCTTTCTGAGAAACTGCTTTGTGTTCTGTTAATTCATCTCACAGCGTTACAGCTTTCCCCTCAAGAAGCCTTTCCCTAAGACTGTTCTTGTGGAAATTGGAAGGTGAAATTTAGAGGCCCAGAGAGGGCTATGGTGAAAAAGGAAATATCCTAATACAAAAACTGAAAAGTAGCTTTCTGAGAAACGGCTTTGTGTTCTGATAATTCATGTCACAACGTTACAGCTTTCCCCTCAAAAGCCTTTCGCTAAGGCTGTTCTTGTGGAATTTACCAAGTGATATTTGGAAGCCCATAGTGGGCTATAGTGAAAAAGGAAATATCTTCCGTTAAAAAGTGGAAAGAAGCTTTCCGAGAAACTGCTTTGTGTTCTGTTAATTCATGTCACAGAGTTGCAGCTTTCCCCTCAAGAAGCCTTTCGCTAAGTCTTTTCTTGTGGAATTTGCCAAGTGATATTTGGACGCCCCTAGAGGGCAATGGTGAAAAAGGAAATTCTTCAGTTAAAAACTGCAAAGGAGCTTTCTGAGCAACTGCTTTGTGTTCTGTCAATTCATCTCACAGAATTACAGCATTCACCTCAGGAAGCCTTTCGTTGAGACTGTTCTTTTGGGATTTGCAAAGTGATCTTTGGAAGCACATTGAGGGCTATAGTGAAAAAGGAAATATCTTCAGATAAAAACTGGAAAGAAGGTTTCTGAGAAACTGCTTTTGTTATGTTAATTTATCTCACAGAGTTAGAGCTTTCCCCTCAAGAATCCTCTCGCTAAGATTGTTCTTGAGGAATTTGCAAAGTGATATTTGGAAGCCAATAGATGGCTATGGTGAAAAAGGTAATATCGTAATTTAAAAACTGGAAAGAAGCTTTCTGATCAACTGCTTTGTGTTCTGGTAATTCATCTCACAGAGTTACAGTTTTCCCCGCAAGAAGCCTTTCGCTGAGACTGTTTTTGTTGAATTTGCAAAGGGATATTTGGAAGAGCAAAGAGGGCTATGGTGAAAAAGGAAATATCTTCAGTTAAAAACTGGAAAGAAGCTTTCTGAGAAACTGCTTTGTGTTCTGTTAATTCATTTCACAGACTTACAGCTTTAAGCTCAAGAAGCCTTTCGCTAACACTGTTCTTGTGGAATTTGCAAAGTAATATTTGGAAGCCCATAGAGGGCTTTGGTAAAAAAGGAAATATCTTCCGTTTAAAACTGGAAAGAAGCTTTCTGAGAAACTGCTTTGTTTTCTGTTAATTCATCTCACAGAATTACAGCTTTACCCTCAAGAAGGCTTTCGCTAAGACAGTTCTTGTGGAATTTGAAAAGTGATACATGGAAGCCCATAGAGGGCTATGGTGAAAAAGGAAATATCTTCCCTTAAAAACTGGAAAGAAGCTTTCTGATTACAGCTTTCCCCTCAAGAAGCCTTTCGCTAAGACTCTTCTTTGGAATTTGCAAAGTGATATTTAGAAGCCCATAGAGGTCTATGGTGAAAAAGGAAATATCTTCAGTTAAAAACGTGAAAGAAACTTTGTGAGAAACTGCTTTGTGTTCTGTTAATTCATCTCACAGAGTTACAGCTTTCCCCTCAAGAAGCCTTTGGCTAAGAGTGTTCTTGTGGAATTTGCAAGGTGATATTTGGTAGCCCAAAGAGGGCTTTGGTGAAAACGGAAATATCTTCCGTTAAAAACTGGAAAGCAGCTTTTTGATTAACTGCTTTGTGTCCTCTTAATTCATCTTACAGAGTTACAGCTTTCCCCTCATGAAGCCTTTCGCTAAGACTGTTCTTGTGGAATTTGCAAAGTGATATTTGGACGACCAAAGAGGGCTAGCGTGAAAAAGGAAATATCTTCAGTTAAAAACTGGAAAGAATCTTTCTGAGAAACTGCTCTGTGTTCTGTTAATTCATTTCACAGAGTTACAGCCTTCCCCTCAAGAAGCATTTCGCTAACACTGTTCTTGTGTAATTTGCAAAGTGATATTTGGAATCCCAAAGACGGCTTTGGTAAAAAAGGAAATATCTTCCGTTAAAAACTGGAAAGAAGCTTTCTGAGAAAATACTTTGTGTTCTGTTAATTCATCGCACAGAGTCACTGCTTTCACCTCAAGAAGCCTTTCGCTTAGACTGTTCTTGTGGAATTTGCAAGGTGATAGGTGGACGACCAAAGAGGGCTAGCGTGAAAAAGGAAATATCTTCAGTTAAAAACTGGAAAGAAGCTTTCTGAGAAACTGCTTTGTGTTCTGTTAATTCATTTCACAGAGTTACAGCTTTCCCCTCAAGAAGCCTTTCGCTAAGACTGTTCTTGTGGTATTTAGAACGTGATATTAGAATCCCATAGAGGGCTATGTTGAAAAAGGAAATATTATCCGTTAATAACTGGAAAGAAGCTTTCTGAGAAACTGCTTTGTGTTCATTTAATTCATCTCACAGAGTTACAGCTTTCCCTGCAAGAAGCCTTTCGCTAAGACTGTTCTTGTTCAATTTGGGAAGTGATATTTAGAAGCCCATAGAGGGCTATGGTGAAAAGGAAATATCTTCCTTTAAAAACTGGAAAGAAGCTTTCTGAGAAACTGCTTTGTGTTCTGTTAATTCATCTCACAGAGTTACAGCTTTCTCCTCAAGAAGCCTTTCGCGAAGGCTCTTCTTGTGGAATTTGCCAAGTGATATTTGGAAGCCCATAGAGGGCTATGCTGAAAAAGGAAATCTCTTTTATTAAAAATTGGAAAAAAGTTTTCTGAGAAACTGCTTTGTGCTCTCTTAATTGATCTCACAGAGTTACAGCTTTCCCCTGAAGAAGCCTTTTGCTAAGACTGTTCTTGTGGAATTTAGAAAGTGATATTTAGAAGCCCATAGAGGACTATGGTGAAATAGGAAATATCTTCCGTTAAAAACTTGAAAGAAGCTTTCTGAGAAACTGCTTTGTGTTCTCTTAATTCATCTCACAGAGTTACAGCTTTCCCCCCAAAAAGCCTTTATCTAAGACTGTTCTTGTCGAATTTGTAAAGTGATATTTAGAAGCCCATAGTGGGCTGTGGTGAAAAAGGAAATATCTTCCATTAAAAACTGGAAAAACGCTTTCTGAGAAACGGCTTTGTGTTCTGTTATTTAATCTCACAGAGTTACATCTTTCCCCTCAAGAATCCTTTCGCTAAGACTGTTCTTGTGGAATTTAGAACGTGATATTTAGAAGCCCATAGAGGGCTATGGTGAAAAAGGAAATAATTTACGTTAAAAACAGGAAAGAAGCTTTCTGAGAAACTGCTTTGTGTTCTCGTAATTCATCTCACAGAGTTACAGCTTTCACCTCAAGAAGCCTTTTGCTAAGACTTCTTGTGGAATTTTCAAAGTGATATTTGGAAGCCCATAGAGGGCTATAGTGAAAAAGGAAGGATCCTAACATAAAAACTGAAAAGAAGCTTTCTGAGAAACTGCTTTGTGTTCGGTTAATTCATCTCACAGAGTTACATCTTTTCCCTCAAGAAGCCTTTCGCTAAGACTGTTCTTGTGGAATTTGCAAAGTGATATTTGGAAACCCCTGGAAGGTTATGGTGAAAATGAAATATCTTCCTTTAAAAACTGGAAAGAAGCTTTCTGAGAAACTGCTTTGTGTTCTGTTAGTTCATCTCACAGAGTTACAGCTTTCCCCTTAAGAAGCCTTTCGATAAGACTGGTCTTTTGGTATTTGCAAAGCGATATTTGCAAGCCCTTAGAGGGCTATGGTGAAAAAGGAAATATCCTAAGATAAAAACTGGAAAGAAGTTTTCTGAGAAACTGCTTTGTGTTCTGTTAATTCATTTCACAGAGTTACAGCTTTCCCCTCGAGAAGCCTTTCGCTAAGACAGTTCTTGTGGAATTTGGAAAGTGATATTTGGAAGCCCCTTGAGGGCTATGGTGAAAATGAAATATCTTCCGTTAAAAACTGCAAAGAAGCTTTCTGAGAAACTGGTTTGTTTTCTGTTAATTCATCTCACAGAGTTACAGCTTTCCCCTCCAGAAGACTTTCGCTAAGACTGTTTTTGTGGAATTTGCAAAGTGGTATTTGGAAGCCCATAGAGGGTTCTGGTGAAAACGGAAAAACCTTCCGTTTAAAACTGTAAAGAAGCTTCCTGAGAAACTGCTTTGTGTTCTGTCAATTCATCTCACAGAGTTACAGCATTCCCCTCAAGAAGCCTTTCGCTAAGACTTTTCTTGTGCAATTTGCAAAGAGATATTTGGAAGCCCCTAGAGGGATATGGTGAAAAAGGAAATATCTTCATTTAAAAAATGGAAAGAAGCTTTCTGAGAAACTGCTCTGTGTTCTGTTAATTCATTTCACAGAGTTACAGCTTTCCCTTCAAGAACTTTTTCGCTAAGACTGTTCTTGTGGAATTTGCAAAGTGTATTTGCAAGCCCATAGAGGGCTATGGTGAAAAAGAAATTATCTTCCGTTAAAAACTGGAAAGAAACTTTCGGAGAAAATGCATTGTGTTCTGTTAATTCATCTCACAGAGTTACAGCTTTCCCCTCAAGAAACCTTCCTCTAAGACTGTTCTCTCGGAGTTTGCAAGGTGTTATTTGAAAGCCCATAGAAGGCCATGGTGAAAAAGGAAATATCCCAAGATAAAAACTGAAAAGAAACTTTCTGAGAAACTGCTTTGTCTTCTGTTAATTCATCTCACAGATTTACAGCTTTCCCCACAAGAAACGTTTCGCTAAGACTGTTCTTGTGGAATTTGCAAAGTGATATTTGGAAGCCTATAGAGGGCTATGGAGGAAAAGAAAATATCCTAAGTTAAAAACTGAAAAGAAGCTTTTAGATAAACTGCTTTTCATTCTGTTAATTCATCTCACAGAGTTACAGCTTTCCCCTCAAGAAGCCTTTCGCTAAGACTGCTCTTGTGGAATTTGCAAAGTGTAATTTGGAAGCCCCTCGAGGGCTATGGTGAAAAATGAAATATCTTCAGTTAAAAACTGGAAAGAAGCTTTCTGAGAATCTGCTTTGTGTTGTGTTAATTCATCTCACAGACTTACATCCTCCCCTGAGGAAGCCTTTCGCGAAGATTGTTCTTGTGGAATTTGGAAAGTGATATTTGGAAGCCCATAGAGGTCTATTGTGAAAAAGGAAATATCTTTAGTTAAAAACTGCAAAGTAGATTTCTGAGAAACTGCTTTGTGTTCAGTTAATTCATCTCACAGAGTTACAGCTTATCCTTCAAGAGGCCTTTCGCTAAGACTGTTCTTGTGCAATTTGCAAAGTGATATTTGGAAGCCCATAGAGGTCTATGGTGAAAAAGGAAATATCTTCCTTTAAAAACTGGAAAGAAGCTTTCTGAGAAACTGCTTTGTGTTCTGTTAATTCATCTCACAGTGTTACAGATTTCTCCCCAAGAAGCCTTTCGGTAGGACTGTTTTGTGGAATTTGCAAAATGATATTTGGAAGATCATAGAGGGTTACGGGGAAAAAAGTAATATCTTCAGTTAAAAACTAGAACGATGCATTTTGAGAAACTGCTTTGTGTTCTGTTAATTCATCTCATAGAGTTAGAGCTTAACCTTCAAGAAGCCTTTCACTACGAATATTTTTGTGGAATTTACAAAGTGATATTTCGAAGCCCATAGATGACTATGGTGAAAAAGGAAATACCTTCATTTAAAAATTGGAAAGAAGCTTTCTGAGAAACTGATATTTTTTCTGTTAATTCATCTCACAGTGTTAAATATTTCTCCTCAGGATGCCTTTCGCTAAGACTGTTCTTGTGGAGTTTGCAAAGTGATATTTGGAAGCCCATAGAGGGCTATGGTGAAAAAGGAAATATCTTCAGTAAAAACTGGAAAGGAGTTTTGTGAAAAACTGCTTTGTGTTCTGTTAATTCATCTCACAGTGTTACAGCTTCCCCCTCAAGAAGCCTTTTGCTGAGACTGTTCTCGTGGAATTTGCATAGTGATATTTGGAAGCCCATAGAGGGCTAGGGTGAAAAAGGAAATATCCTAAGCTAATCACTGAAAAGAAGCTTTATGAGAAACTGCTTTGTGTTCTGTTAATTAATCTCACAGAGTTACACCTTTCCCCTCAAGAAGCCTTTCATTAAGACTGTTCTTGTGTAATTGGCAAAGTGATATTTTGTAGCAGATAGAAGGCTATGGTAAAAAAAGGAAATATCTTCCGTTCAACACTGAAAAAATAAGTTGTCTGAGAAACTGCTTTGTGTCTGTTAATTCATCTCACAGAGTTACAGCTTTCCCGTCAAGAATCCTTTCGCTGAGACTGTTCATGTGGAATTTGCAAAGTGATATTTGGAAGCCCATAGAGGGCTATGGTGAAAAAGAAAATACCCTAAGCTAAAAACAGAAAAGAAGCTTTATGAGAAACTGCTTTGTCTTCTGTTAATTCATCTCACAGAGTTACAGCTTTCCCCTCAAGAAGCCTTTCGCTAAGACTGTTCTTGTGGAATTTGCAAAGTGATATTTGGAAATCCATAGAGGGCTACAGTGAAAAAGGAAATATCTGTAGTTAAAAACCGGAAAAAATCTTTCTGAGACACTGCTTTGTGTTCCCGTAATTCATCTCACAGAGTTACAGCTTTCACCTCAAGAAGCCTTTCGCTAAGACTGTTCTTGTGGAATTTGCAAAGTGATATTTGGAAGCCCATAGAGGGCTATAGTGAAAAAGGAAGGATCCTAACATAAAAACTGAAAAGAAGGTTTCTGAGGAACTGCTTTGTGATCTGTTAATTCATCTCACAGAGTTACAGCTTTCCCCTCAAGAAGCCTTTCACTAAGACTGTTCTTGTGGAATTTTCAAAGTGATATTTGGAAACCCCTGGAAGGTTATGGTGAAAAGGAAATATCTTCCTTTAAAAACTGGAAAGAAGCTTTCTGAGAAACTGCTTTGTGTTCTGTTAGTTCATCTCACAGAGTTACAGCTTTCCCCTTAAGAAGCCTTTCGATAAGACTGGTCTTTTGGTATTTGCAAAGCGATATTTGCAAGCCCTTAGAGGGCTGTGGTGAAAAAGGAAATATCCTAAGATAAAAACTGGAAAGAAGTTTTCTGAGAAACTGCTTTGTGTTCTGTTAATTCATTTCACAGAGTTACAGCTTTCCCCTCGAGAAGCCTTTCACTAAGACAGTTCTTGTGGAATTTGGAAAGTGATATTTGGAAGCTCCTTGAGGGCTTTGGTGAAAATGAAATATCTTCCGTTAAAAACTGCAAAGAAGCTTTCTGAGAAACTGGTTTGTTTTCTCTTAATTCATCTCACAGAGTTACAGCTTTCCTCTTCAGAAGACTTTCGCTAAGACTGTTTTTGTGGAATTTGCAAAGTGGTATTTGGAAGCCCATAGAGGGTTCTGGTGAAAACGGAAAAACCTTCCGTTTAAAACTGTAAGGAAGCTTTCTGAGAAACTGCTTTGTGTTCTGTCAATTCATCTCACAGAGTTACAGCATTCCCCTCCAGAAGCCTTTCGCTAAGACTTTTCTTGTGCAATTTGCAAAGAGATATTTGGAAGCCAATAGAGGGCTATGGTGAAAAAGGAAATATCTTCATATAAAAAATGGAAAGAAGCTTTCTGAGAAACTGCTTTCTTTTTTGTTCATTCATCTCAGAGAGTTACAGTTTTCCCTTCAAGAACTTTTTCGCTAAGACTGTCCTTGTGGAATTTGCAAGGTGTTATTTGAAAGCCCATAGAGGGCCATGGTGAAAAAGGAAATATCCCAAGATAAAAACTGAAAAGAAACTTTCTGAGAAACTGGTTTGTCTTCTGTTAATTCATCTCACAGAGTTACAGCTTTCCCCACAAGAAGCGTTTTGCTAAGACTGTTCTTGTGGAATTTGCAAAGTGATATTTGGAAGCCTATAGAGGGCTATGGAGGAAAAGAAAATATCCTAAGTTAAAAACTGAAAAGAAGCTTTCTGATAAACTGCTTTTTATTCTGTTAATTCATCTCACGGAGTTACAGCTTTCCCCTCAAGAAGCCTTTCGCTAAGACTGCTCTTGTGGAATTTGCAAAGTGTAATTTGGAAGCCCCTCGAGGGCTATGGTGAAAAATGAAATATCTTCAGTTAAAAACTGGAAAGAAGCTTTCTGAGAAACTGCTTTGTGTTGTGTTAATTCATCTCACAGACTTACATCCTCCCCTGAGGAAGCCTTTCGCGAAGATTGTTCTTGTGGAATTTGGAAAGTGATATTTGGAAGCCCATAGAGGTCTATTGTGAAAAAGGAAATATCTTTAGTTAAAAACTGCAAAGTAGATTTCTGAGAAACTGCTTTGTGTTCAGTTAATTCATCTCACAGAGTTACAGCTTTTCCTTCAAGAAGCCTTTCGCCAAGACTGTTCTTGTGGAATTTGCATAGTGATAGTTGGAAGCCCATAGATGTCTATGGTGAAAAAGGAAATATCTTCCGTTAAAAACTGGAAAGAAGCTTTCTGAGAAACTGCTTTGTGTTCTGTTAATTCATCTCACAGAGTTACAGATTTCTCCCCAAGAAGCCTTTCGGTAAGACTGTTTTGTGGAATTTGCAAAGTGATATTTGGAAGACCATAGAGGGTTACGGAGAAAAAGGAAATATCTTCAGTTAAAAACTAGAACGATGCATTTTGAGAAACTGCTTTGTGTTCTGTTAATTCATCTCACAGAGTTACAGCTTACCCTTCAACAAGCCTTTCACTACGAATATTTTTGTGGAATTTACAAAGTGATATTTCGAAGCCCATAGATGACTATGGTGAAAAAGGAAATATCTTCATTTAAAAATTGGAAATAAGCTTTCGGAGAAACTGCTTTTTTTTCTGTTAATTCATCTCACAGAGTTAAATCTTTCTCCACAGGATGCCATTCGCTAAGACTGTTCTTGTGGAGTTTGTAAAGTGATATTTGGAAGCCCATAGAGGGCTATGGTGAAAAAGGAAATATCTTCAGTAAAAACTGGAAAGAAGCTTTGTGAGAAACTGCTTTGTGTTTTGTTAATTCATCTCACAGTGTTACAGCTTCCCCCTCAAGAAGCCTTTTGCTGAGACTGTTCTCGTGGAATTTGCAAAGTGATATTTGGAACCCCTTAGAGGGCTATGGTGAAAAAGAAAATACCCTAAGCTAAAAACAGAAAAGAAGCTTTATGAGAAACTGCTTTGTCTTCTGTTAATTCATCTCACAGATTTACAGCTTTCCCCACAAGAAACGTTTCGCTAAGACTGTTCTTGTGGAATTTACAAAGTGATATTTGGAAGCCTATAGAAGGCTATGGAGGAAAAGAAAATATTCTAAGTTAAAAACTGAAAAGAAGCTTTCTGATATACTGCTTTATATTCTGTTAATTCATCTCACAGAGTTACAGCTTTCCCCTCAAGAAGCCTTTCGCTAAGACTGCTCTTGTGGAATTTGCAAAGTGTAATTTGGAAGCCCCTCGAGGGCTATGGTGAAAAATGAAATATCTTCAGTTAAAAACTGGAAAGAAGCTTTCTGAGAAACTTTTTTGTGTTCTGTTAGTTCATCTCACAGAGTTACAGCTTTCCCCTTAAGAAGCCTTTCGATAAGACTGGACTTTTGGTATTTGCAAAGTGATATTTGCAAGCCCTTAGAGGGCTGTGGTGAAAAAGGAAATATCCTAAGATAAAAACTGGAAAGAAGTTTTCTGAGAAACTGCTTTGTGTTCTGTTAATTCATTTCACAGAGTTACAGCTTTCCACTCGAGAAGCCTTTCGCTAAGACAGTTCTTGCGGAATTTGGAAAGTGATATTTGGAAGCCCCTTGAGGGCTTTGGTGAAAATGAAATATCTTCGTTAAAAACTGCAAAGAAGTTTTCTGAGAAACTGGTTTGTTTTCTGTTAATTCATCTCACAGAGTTACAGCTTTCCCCTCCAGAAGACTTTCGCTAAGACTGTTTTTGTGGAATTTGCAAAGTGGTATTTGGAAGCCCATAGAGGGTTCTGGTGAAAACGGAAAAACCTTCCGTTTAAAACTGTAAGGAAGCTTTCTGAGAAACTGCTTTGTGTCCTGTCAATTCATCTCACAGAGTTACAGCATTCCCCTCCAGAAGCCTTTCGCTAAGACTTTTCTTGTGCAATTTGCAAAGAGATATTTGGAAGCCCCTAGAGGGCTATGGTGAAAAAGGAAACATCTTCATTTAAAAAATGGAAAGAAGCTTTCTGAGAAACTGCTCTGTGTTCTGTTAATTCATTTCACAGAGTTACAGCTTTCCCTTCAAGAACTTTTTCGCTAAGACTGTTCTTGTGGAATTTGCAAAGTGTATTTGCAAGCCCATAGAGGGCTATGGTGAAAAAGAAATTATCTTCCGTTAAAAACTGGAAAGAAACTTTCGGAGAAAATGCATTGTGTTCTGTTAATTCATCTCACAGAGTTACAGCTTTCCCCTCAAGAAACCTTCCTCTAAGACTGTTCTCTCGGAGTTTGCAAGGTGTTATTTGAAAGCCCATAGAAGGCCATGGTGAAAAAGGAAATATCCCAAGATAAAAACTGAAAAGAAACTTTCTGAGAAACTGCTTTGTCTTCTGTTAATTCATCTCACAGATTTACAGCTTTCCCCACAAGAAACGTTTCGCTAAGACTGTTCTTGTGGAATTTGCAAAGTGATATTTGGAAGCCTATAGAGGGCTATGGAGGAAAAGAAAATATCCTAAGTTAAAAACTGAAAAGAAGCTTTCTGATAAACTGCTTTTTATTCTGTTAATTCATCTCACGGAGTTACAGCTTTCCCCTCAAGAAGCCTTTCGCTAAGACTGCTCTTGTGGAATTTGCAAAGTGTAATTTGGAAGCCCCTCGAGGGCTATGGTGAAAAATGAAATATCTTCAGTTAAAAACTGGAAAGAAGCTTTCTGAGAAACTGCTTTGTGTTGTGTTAATTCATCTCACAGACTTACATCCTCCCCTGAGGAAGCCTTTCGCGAAGATTGTTCTTGTGGAATTTGGAAAGTGATATTTGGAAGCCCATAGAGGTCTATAGTGAAAAAGGAAATATCTTTAGTTAAAAACTGCAAAATAGATTTCTGAGAAACTGCTTTGTGTTCAGTTAATTCATCTCACAGAGTTACAGCTTTTCCTTCAAGAAGCCTTTCGCCAAGACTGTTCTTGTGGAATTTGCATAGTGATAGTTGGAAGCCCATAGATGTCTATGGTGAAAAAGGAAATATCTTCCGTTAAAAACTGGAAAGAAGCTTTCTGAGAAACTGCTTTGTGTTCTGTTAATTCATCTCACAGAGTTACAGATTTCTCCCCAAGAAGCCTTTCGGTAAGACTGTTTTGTGGAATTTGCAAAGTGATATTTGGAAGACCATAGAGGGTTACGGAGAAAAAGGAAATATCTTCAGTTAAAAACTAGAACGATGCATTTTGAGAAACTGCTTTGTGTTCTGTTAATTCATCTCACAGAGTTACAGCTTACCCTTCAACAAGCCTTTCACTACGAATATTTTTGTGGAATTTACAAAGTGATATTTCGAAGCCCATAGATGACTATGGTGAAAAAGGAAATATCTTCATTTAAAAATTGGAAATAAGCTTTCGGAGAAACTGCTTTTTTTTCTGTTAATTCATCTCACAGAGTTAAATCTTTCTCCACAGGATGCCATTCGCTAAGACTGTTCTTGTGGAGTTTGTAAAGTGATATTTGGAAGCCCATAGAGGGCTATGGTGAAAAAGGAAATATCTTCAGTAAAAACTGGAAAGAAGCTTTGTGAGAAACTGCTTTGTGTTTTGTTAATTCATCTCACAGTGTTACAGCTTCCCCCTCAAGAAGCCTTTTGCTGAGACTGTTCTCGTGGAATTTGCAAAGTGATATTTGGAACCCCTTAGAGGGCTATGGTGAAAAAGAAAATACCCTAAGCTAAAAACAGAAAAGAAGCTTTATGAGAAACTGCTTTGTCTTCTGTTAATTCATCTCACAGAGTTACAGCTTTCCCCTCAAGAAGCCTTTCGCTAAGACTGTTCTTGTGGAATTTGCAAAGTGATATTTGGAAATCCATAGAGGGCTACGGTGGAAAAGGAAATATCTCTAGTTAAAAACTGGAAAAAATCTTTCTGAGACACTGCTTTGTGTTCTGTTAATTCCTCTCCCAGATTTACAGATTTCCCCTCAAGAAGCCTTTCGCTAAGGCTGTTCTTGTGGAATTTGCAAAGTGATATTTGAAAGCCCAGAGAGTTCTATGGTGAAAAAGAAATATCTTCCGCTAAAAACTGGAAAGAAGCTCTCTGAAAAACTGCTTTGCGTTCTGTTAATTCATCTCACAGAGTTACAGCTTTCCCCTCAAGAAGCCTTTCGCTAAGAATGCTTTGTGGAATTTGTAAGGTGATATTTGGAAACCGATAGATAGCTATGGTGAAAAAGGAAATATCTTCAGTTGAATACTGGAAAGAAGATTTCTGAGAAAATGTTTGTGTTCTGTTAATTCATCTCACAGAGTTACTGCTTTCCCCTCAGGAAGCCTTTCGCTAAGTCTGTTCTTGTGGAATTTACAAAGTGATATTTGGAAGCCCATAGGGGGATTTGGTGAAAAAAAAAATCTTCCGTTAAAAACTAGAAAGAAGATTTCTTAGAAAGTGCTTTGTGTTCTGTTAATTCATCTCACAGAATTACAACTTTCCCCTCAAGAATCCTTTCGGTAAGACTGTTTCTGTGGAATTTGCAAAGTGATATTTGAAAGCCCAAAGAGATCTATGATGAAAAAGGAAATATCTTCAGTTAAAAACTGGAAAGAAGCTTTCTGCGAAACTGCTTTGTGTTCTTTTAATTCATCTCACAGAGTTACAGCTTTCCCTGCAAGAAGCCTTTCGCTAAGACTGTTCTTGTTCAATTTGGGAAGTGATATTTGGAAGCCCATAGAGGGCTATGGTGAAAAAGGAAATATCTTAAGTTAAAAACGGAAAAGAAGCTATCTGAGAAACTTCTTTGTGTTCTGTTAGTTCATCTAACAGAGTTACACCTTGCCCCTCAAGAAGCCGTTCACTAAGACTGTTCTTGTGAAATTTGCCTTGTGTTCTGTTAATTCATCTCTCAGAGTTACAGCTTTCCACTCAAGGAGCCGTTCACTAAGACTGTTCTCGTGAAAATTGGAAAGTGATATTAGGAAGCCCATAGAGGGCTATTGTGGAAAAGGAAATAGTTTCCATTAAAAACTGGAAAGAAGCTTTATGAGAAACTGACTTGTGTTCTGTTAATTCATCTCACAGAGTTACAGCTTTCCCCTCAAGAATCCTTTCCTAAGGCTCTTCTTGCGGGATTTGCAAAGTGATATTTGGAAGCCCATAGAGGGCTATGGTGAAAAAGGAAATATCTTCAGTGAAAAACGGGAAAGAAACTTTCTGAGAGACTGCTTTGTGCTCTGTTTATTCATCACACTGTGTTAGAATTTTCCACTCAAGAAGCCTTTGGCAAAGACTGTTCTTTGGAATTTGCAAAGTGATATTTGGAAGTCCATAATGTGCCATGGTGAAAAAGAAATTATCTTCAGTTGAAAACTGGAATGAAGCTTTCTGAGAGACTGCTTTGTGTTCTGTAAATTCATCTCACAAAGTTACAGCTTTCCCCTCAAGAAGCCTTTCGCTAAGACTGTTCTTGTCTAATTTGCAAAGTGCTATTTGGAAGCCCTTAGAGGCCTATGGTGAAAAAGGAAATGTCTTAAGATAAAAACTGAAAAGAAGCTTTCAGAGAAACTGCTTTGTGTTCTGTTAATTCATCTCCCAGAGTTACAGCTTTCCCCTCAAAAAGCCTTTTGCTAAGACTGTTCTTGTGGAATTTGCAAAGTGATATTTGGAAGCCCATAGAGGGCTAAGGTAAAAAAGGAAATATCATCATTTAACAACTGGAAAGAAGCTGTCTGTGAAACTGCTTTCGGTTCTGTTAATTCACCTCACAGAATTACAGCTTTCCCCTGAAGTAGCCTTTTGCTAAGACTATTCTTGTGGAATTTGCAAAGTGATATTTGGAATCCCATAGAGGTCTATGGTGAAAAAGGAAATATCCTAAGATAAAAACTGAAAAGAAGCTCTCTGAGGGCTACAACTTTACCTTCAGGAAGACTTTCGCTAAGACTGTTCATGTAGAATATAAAGTGATATTTAGAAGCCCATAGAGGGCTATGGTGAAAAAGGGAATATCCTATTTAAAACCTGAAAAGAAGCTTTCTGAGAACCTGCTTTGTGTTCTGTTAATTCATCTCACACAGTTGCAGCTTTCCCCTTAAGAAGCCGTTCATTAAGGCTGTTCTTGTGGAATTTGAAAAGTGATATTTGGAAGACCATAGAGGGCTATGGTGAAAAAGGAAATATCCTACGATAAAAACCGAAAAGAAGCTTTCCGAGAAATGGCATTGTGTTCTCTAAATTCATCTCACGGAGTTGTAGCTTTCCCCTCAAGAAGCCGATCACTAAGACTATTCTTGTGGAATTTGCAAGGTGATATCTGGAAGCCCATAGAAGGCAATGGTGAGAAAGGAAATATCTTCCATTAAAAACTGGAAAGAGGCTTTCTGAGAAACTGCTTTGTGTTCTGTTAATTCATCTCACAGAGTTACAGCTTTCCCCTCAAGAAGACTTTCGCTAAGACTGTTCTTGTGGAATTAGCAAAGTGATATTTGGAAGCCGATAGAGGTCTATGGTGCAAAAGGAAATATCCTAAGATAAAAACTGAAAAGAAGCTTTCTGGGAAACTGCTTTGTGTTCTGTTGATTCATTTCACAGAGTTACAGCTTTCTCCTCAAGAAGCCTTTTGCCAAGGCTGTTCCTTTTGCATTTGCAAAGTGGTATTTGGAAGCCCATCAAGGGTTAGGGTGAAAAAGGAAATATCTTCAGTTAAAAACTGAAAAGAATCTTTCTGAGAAACTACTATGTGTTCTGTTAATTCATCTCACAGAGTTACAGTTTTCCCCTCAAGAAGTCTTTCCCTAAGGCTCTTCTTGTGGAATTTGGAAAGTGATATTTGGAAGCCCGTAGAGGGCTTTGGTGAAAAACGAAACATCTTCCTTTAAAACCTGGAAAGAAGCTTTCTGAGAAACTGCTTTGTGTCCTGTTAATTCATTTCACAGAGTTACAGCTTTCCCCTCAAGAAGCCTTTCGCTAAGAATGCTTTCTGGAATTTGTAAGGTGATATTTGGAAGCCAATAGAGAGCTATGGTGAAAAAGGAAATATCTTCAGTTGAAAACTGGAAAGAAGATTTCTGAGAAAATGCTTTTTTTTCTGTTAATTCATCTCACAGTGTTACAGCTTTCCCCTCAGGAAGCCTTTCGCTAAGTCTGTTCTTGTGGAATTTACAAAGTGATAATTGGAAGCCCATAGGGGGATTTGGTGAAAAAAAAATATCTTCCGTTAAAAACTAGAAAGAAGCTTTCTGAGAAAGTGGTTTGTGTTCTGTTAATTCATCTCACAGAGTTACACATTTCCCCTCAAGAATCCTTTCACTAAGACTGTTCTTGTGGAATTTGCAAAGTGATATTTGAATGCCCATATAGGTCTATGATGAAAAAGGAAATATCTTCAGTTAAAAACTGGAAAGAAGCTTTCTGCGAAACTGCTTTGTGTTCTTTTAATTCATCTCACAGAGTTACAGCTTTCCCTACAAGAAGCCTTTCGCTAAACTGTTCTTGATCAATTTGGGAAGTGATATTTAGAAGCCCATTGAGGGCTATGGTGAAAAAGGAAATATCTTAAGATAAAAACTGAAAAGAAGCTTTCTGAGAAACTACTTTGTGTTCTGTTAGTTCATCTAACAGAGTTACACCTAGCCCCTCAAGAAGCCGTTCACTAAGACTGTTCTTGTGAAATTTGCCTTGTGTTCTGTTAATTCATCTCCAAGAGTTACAGCTTTCCACTCAAGGAGCCGTTCACTAAGACTGTTTTTGTGAAAACTGGAAAGTGATATTAGGAAGCCCATAGAGGGCTATTGTGGAAAAGGAAATAGTTTCCATTAAAAACTGGAAAGAAGCTTTATGAGAAACTGACTTGTGTTCTGATAATTCATCTCACAGAGTTACAGCTTTCCCCTCAAGAATCCTTTCCTAAGGCTCTTCTTGGGGGATTTGCAAAGTGATATTTGGAAGCCCATAGAGGGCTATGGTGAAAAAGGAGATATCTTCAGTGAAAAACGGGAAAGAAACTTTCTGAGAGACTGCTTTGTGTTCTGTTTATTCATCACACTGTGTTAGACCTTTCCACTCAAGAAGCCTTTGGCAAAGACTGTTCTTTTGGAATTTGCAAAGTGATATTTGGAAGCCCATGATGTGCCATGGTGAAAAAGAAATTATCTTCAGTTGAAAACTGGAAAGAAGCTTTCTGAGAGACTGCTTTGTGTTGTGTTAATTCATCTCACAAAGTCACAGCATTCCCCTCAAGAAGCCTTTCGCTAAGACTGTTCTTGTCTAATTTGCAAAGTGTTATTTGGAAGCCCATAGAGGGCCATGGTGAAAAAGGAAATGTCTTAAGATAAAAACTGAAAAGAAGCTTTCAGAGAAACTGCTTTGTGTTCGGTTAATTCATCTCACAGAGTTACATCTTTCCCCTCAAGAAGCCGTTCACTGAGACTGTTCTTGTGAAATTTGCAAAGTGATATTGGAAGCCCGTAGAGGGCTTGGACAAAAAAGGAAATATCCTAAGAAAAAAACTGAAAAGAAGCTTTCTGAGAAACTGCTTTGTGTTCTCTTAGTTCATCTCACAGAGTTAGAGCTTTCCCCTTAAGAAGCCGTTCACTAAGACTGTTCTTGTGAAATTTGCCTTGTGTTCTGTTAATTCATCTCCAAGAGTTACAGCTTTCCACTCAAGGAGCCGTTCACTAAGACTGTTCTTGTGAAAACTGGAAAGTGATATTAGGAAGCCCATAGAGGGCTATTGTGGAAAAGGAAATAGTTTCCGTTAAAAACTGGAAGGAAGCTTTATGAGAAACTGACTTGTGTTCTGTTAATTCATCTCACAGAGTTACAGCTTTCCCCTCAACAATCCTTTCGCTAAGGCTCTTCTTGGGGGATGTGCAAAGTGATATTTGGAAGCCCTTAGAGGGCTAAGGTGAAAAAGGAAATGTCTTAAGATAAAAACTGAAAAGAAGCTTTCAGAGAAACTGCTTTGTGTTCAGTTAATTCATCTCACAGAGTTACAGCTTTCCCCTCAAGAAGCCGGTCACTGAGACTGTTCTTGTGGAATTTGCAAAGTGATATTGTAAGCCCGTAGAGGGCTTTGACGAAAAAGGAAATATCCTAAGAAAAAAACTGAAAAGACGCTTTCTGAGAAACTGCATTGTGTTCTCTTAGTTCATCTCACAGAGTTACAGCTTTCCCCTCAAGAAGCCTTTCGCAAAGACTGTTCTTATAGAATTAGCAAAGTGATATTGAGAAGCAAATAGAGGGCTATGTTGAAAAAGGAACTGTCTTCCGTTAAAAACTGGAAAGAAGCTTTCTGAGAAACTGCTTTGTGTTCTGTAATTCATCTCACAGAGTTATAGCTTTCACAGCAAGAAGCCTTTCGGTAAGACTGTTCTTGTGGAATTTGCAAAGTGATATTTGGAAACCCGTAGAGGGTTATGGTGAAAAAGGAAATATCCTAAGATAGAAACTGAAAAGAAGCTTTCTGAGAAACTGCCTTGTGTTCTGTTAATTGATCTCACAGAGTTACAGCTTTCCCCTCAAGAAGCCTTTCGCTAAGACTGTTCTTGTGGAATTTTCAAAGTGATATTTGGAAGCCTATAGAGGGCTATGGTAAAGATGGAAATATCTTCAGTTAAAAACTGGAAAGAAGCTTTCTGAGAAACTCCTTTGCGTTCTGTTAATTCATCTCTCAGAGATGCAGCTTTGCCCTGGAGATGCCTTTCGCTAAGACTGCTCTTGTGAAATTTGCAAATTGATATTTAGAAGCCCTTAGAGGGCTATGGAAAAAGGAAATATCCTAAGATAAAAACTGAAAAGAAGCTTTCTGTGAAACTGCTTTGTGTTCTGCTAATTCATCTCACAGAGTTACAACTTTCCCCTCAAGAGGCCTTTCGCTAAGACTGTTCTTGTGGAATTTGCAAAGTGATATTTGGGAGCCCATAGTGGGCTATGGTAAAAAACGAAACAACTTCAGTTAAAAAGTGGAAAGAAGCTTTCTGAGAAAATGCTTTGTGTTCTATTAATTCATCTCACAGAATTTCGGCTCTCCCCTCAAGAAGCCTTTCCGTGAGACAGTTCTTGTGGAATTTACAAAGTGATATTTGGAAGCCCATAGAGGGCTATGGTAAAAAAGGAAATATCTTCAGTTGAAAACTGGAAAGAAGATTTCTGACAAACTGCTTTTGGTTCTGTTAATACATCTCACAGAGTTGCAACATTCCCCTCAAGAAACCTTTTGCTAAGACTGTTCTTGTGTAATTTGCAAAGTGATATTTGGAAACCCATAAAGGGATATGGTGAAAAAGCAAATATCCTATGATAAAAACTGAAAAGAAGCTTTCTGAGAAACTGCTTTGTGTTCTGTTAATTCATCTCACAGAGTTATATCTTTCCCATCAAGAAGCCTTTCGGTAAGAATCTTCTTGTGACATTTGCAAACTGATATTTAGAAGCCCAGAGAGGGCTATGAAAAAAAGAAATATCCTAAGATAAAAACTGAAAGAAGCTTTGTGAGAAACTGGTTTGAGTTCTGTTAATTCATCTCACACAGTTACAGCTTTCCCCTCAAGAAGCCTTTCGCTAAGACTGTTCTTGCGGAATTTGCAAAGCGATATTTGGAAGCCCATAGGGGGCTATGGTGAAAATCGAAACAACTTCAGTTAAAAACAGGAAAGAAGCTTTCTGAGAAACTGCTTTGTGTTCTGTTAATTCATCTCACAGTGTTACAGCATTCTCCTCAGGAAGCCTTTCTCTAAGGCTGTTCTTGTGGAATTTGCAAAGTGATATTTGGAAGCTGGTAGGCGTCTATGGTGAAAAAGGAAATATCTTCAATTAACTACTTGAAAGAAGCTTTCTGAGAAACTGCTTTGTGTTCTATTAATTCATCTCACAGAGTTACAGCTTTCCCGTCAAGAAACCTTTCGCTAAGTCTGTTTTTGTGGAATTTGCAAAGTGATATTCGGAGGCCCATAGAGGGCTATGGTGAAAATGGAGATATCCTAAGATAAACACCGAAAAGAAGCTTTCTGAGAACCTGCTTAGTGTTCTGTTAATTCAACTCACAGAGTTACAGCTTCTTCCTCAGGAAGCCTTTCGCTAAGACTGTTCTTGTGATATGTGCAAAGTGATATTTGGAAGCCCATAGAGGGCTATGGTGCAAAAGGAAATATCCTAAGATAAAAATTGAAAAGAAGCTTTCTGAGACACTGCTTTGTTTTTTGTTAATTCATCTCACAGAGTTACAGCTTTCCCGACAAGAAGGCTTTCGCTAAGACAGTTCTTGTGGAATATGCAAAGTGATATATGGAAGCCGATAGTGGGCTATGGTAAAAAAGGAAATATCTTCTGTTAAAAACTGGAAAGAAGCTTTCTGAGAAACTGCATTGTGTTCTCTTAATTCATCTCACAGAGTTATAGCTTTCCCCTCAAGAAGTCATTCACTAAGACTGTTCCTGTGGAATTTGCAAGGTGATATATCGAAGCCCTTATAGGGCTATTTTGAAAAAGGAAATATCTTCCGTTAAAAACTGGAAAGAATCTTTCTGAGAAACTGCTTGATGCTCTGATAATTCATCTGACAGAGTTTCAGCTTTCCCCTCAAGAAGCCGTTCACTAAGACTGTTCCTGTGGAATTTTCAAAGTGATATATGGAAGCACATAGAAGGCTATGGTGAAAAAGGAAATATCCTAGGATAAAAACTAAAACGAAGCTTTCTGAGAAACAGCTTTGTGTTTTTTTAATTCAACTCGCAGACTTAAAGCTTTCTCTTCCAGAAGCGTTTCGCTAAGACTGTTCTTGTGGAATTTGCAATGTGATATTTAGAAGCCCATAGAGGGCTATGGTGAAAATGGAAATATCCTAAGATAAAAACCGAAAAGAAGCTTTCTGAGAAACTGCATTGTGTTCTCTTAATTCATCTCACAGTGTGATAGCTTTCCCCTCAAGAAGTCATTCACTAAGACTGTTCCTGTGGAATTTTCAAGGTGATATTTCGAAGCCCATATAGGGCTATTTTGAAAAAGGAAATATCTTCCGTTAAAAACTGGAAAAGAATCTTTCTGAGAAACTGCTTGATGCTCTGATAATTTATCTCACAGAGTCTCAGCTTTCCCCTCAAGACCCGTTCACTAAGACTGTTCCTGTGGAATTTTCAAAGTGATATATGGAAGCCCATACAGGGCTATGGTGAAAAAGGAAATATCCTAGGATAAAAAGTGAAAAGAAGCTTTCTGAGAAACAGCTTTGTGTTCTGTTAATTCAACTCACAGAGCTAAAGTTTTCTCTTCAAGAAGCGTTTCACTAAGACTGTTCTTGTGGAATTTGCAAAGTGATATTTCGAAGCCCATAGAAGGCTATGGTGAAAATGGAAATATCCTAAGATAAAAACCGAAAAGAAGCTTTCTGAGAAACTGCTTTGTGATCTGTTAATTCATCTCCAGAGTTACAGTTTTCCCCTCAAGAAACCTTTCGCTAAGTCTGTTCTGGTGGAATTTTCAAAGTGGTATTTGGAAGCCCATAGGGGACTTCGGTGAAAAACGAAATTCCTTCTGTTACAAACTGGAAAGAAGCTTTCTGAGAAACTGCTTTGTGTTCTGTTAAATCATCTTACAGAGTTACAGTTTTCCCTTCATGAAGCCTTTCGTTAAGACTTTTCTTGTGGGATTTGCAAAGTGATATTTGGAAGTCCATAGAGGGCTACGGTGAAAAAGGAAATATCTTCCGTTAAAAACTGGAAAGAAACGTTCTGAGAGACTGCTTTGTTTTCCGTTAATTGATCACACAGTGTTACAGCTTTCCCCTCAAGAAGCCTTTCGCAAAGACTGTTCTTGTAGAATTTGCAAAGTGATATTTTGAAGCAAGTAGAGGACTATGGTGAAAAAGGAACTATCTTACGTTAAAAACTGGAAGGAAGATTTCTGAGAAACTGCTTTGTGTTCTGTTAATTCATCTCACAGAGTTATAGCTTTCCCATCAAGAAGCCTTTCGGTAAGACTGTTCTTGTGGAATTTGCAAAGTGATATTTGGAAACCCGTAGAGGGTTATGGTGAAAAAGTAAATATCCTAAGACAGAAACTGAAAAGAAGCTTTCTGAGAAATGGCTTTGTGTTCTGTTAATTGATCTCATGGATTTACACCTTTCCCCTCAAGAAGCCTTTCGCTAAGGCTGTTCTTGTGGAATTTGCAAAGTGATATTTGGAAGCCTATAGAGGGCTATGGTAAAGAAGGAAATATCTTCAGTTAAAAACTGGAAAGAAGCTTTCTGAGAAACTCCTTTGTGTTCTGTTAATTCATCTCACAGAGTTACAACTTTCCGTTGGATAATACTTTCGCTAAGACTGCTCTTGTGAAATTTGCAAAGTGATATTTAGAAGCCCTTAGAGGGCTATGAAAAAAGGAAATATCCTAAGATAAAAATTGAAAAGAAGCTTTCTGGGAAACTGCTTTGTGTTCTGTTAATTCATCTCACAGAATTACAGCTTTCCCCTCAATAAGCCTTTCGCTAAGGCTGTTCTTGTGAAATTTGCTAAGTGATATTTGGAAGCCCGTAGAGGGCAATGGTGAAAAAGGAAATATGCTAAGATAAAAACTGAAAAGAAGCTTTCTGAGAAACTGCTTTGCGTTCTGTTAATTGATCTCACAGAGTTACAGCTTTCCCCTCAAGAAGCTTTCCGCTAAGGCTGTTCTTGTGGAATTTGCAAAGTGATATTTGGAAGCCTATGGAGGGCTATGGTGAGAAAGGAAATACCTTCAGTTTAAAACTGGAAAGAAGCTTTATGAGAAACTGCTTTGTGTTCTGTTAATTCATCTCACAGTGTTACAGCGTTCTCCTCAAGAAGCCTTTCACTAAGTCTGTTCTTGTGGAATTTGCAAAGCGATATTTGGAACCCAAATAGGGCTATGGTGAAAAAGGAAATGTCCTAAGATAAAAACTGAAAAGAAGCTTTCTGAGAAACTGCTTTGTGTTCTGTTAATTCATCTCACACAGTTACAGCTTTCCCGACAAGAAGCCATTCACTGAGACTGTTCTTGTGGAATTTGCAAAGTGATATTGTAAACCGATAGAGGGTTATGGCGAAAAGGGAAATATCCTAAGATGAAAACCGAGGAGAAGGTTTCTCAGAAACTGCATTGTGTTCTCCTAATTCATCTCACAGAGTTATAGCTTTCCCCTCAAGAAGTCATTCACTAAGACTGGTCCTGTGGAAATTGCAAGGTGATATTTCCAAGCCCTTATAGGGCTATTTTGAAAAATGAAATATCTTCCGTTAAAAACTGGAAAGAATCTTTCTGAGAAACTGCTTGATGCTCTGTTAATTCATCTCACAGAGCTACAGCTTTCCCCTCAATAAGCCGGTCACTAAGACTTTTCCTGTGGAATTTTCAAATTGATATATGGAAGCCCATAGAAGGCTATGGTGAAAAAGGAAATATCTTCCGATAAAAAATGGATAGAGGCTTTCTGAGAAACTGCTTTGTGTTCTGTTAATTCATCTCACAGAGTTACAGCTACCCCCTCTAGAAGCCTTTCGCTAAGAGTGTTCTTGTGGAATTTGCAAAGTGATATTTGGAAGACCTTAGAAGGCTGTGGTGAAAAAGGAAATATCCTAAGATAAAAACTGAAAAGAAGCTTTCTGAGAAACTGCTTTGTGTTCTGATAATTCATCTCACAGAGTTACAGTTTGCCCTCAAGAAGCCTTTCGCTAAGACTGTTCTTGTGGAATTTGCTAAGTGATAATTGGAAGCCCAAAGAGGGCTATGGTGAAAAAGGAAATACCTTCCGTCAAAAATTGGAAAGAAGCTTTCTGAGAAACTGCTTTGTGATCTGTTAATTCATCTCCAGAGTTACAGTTTTCCCCTCAAGAAACCTTTCGCTAAGTCTGTTCTGGTGGAATTTTCAAAGTGGTATTTGGAAGCCCATAGGGGACTTCGGTGAAAAACGAAATTCCTTCTGTTACAAACTGGAAAGAAGCTTTCTGAGAAACTGCTTTGTGTTCTGTTAAATCATCTTACAGAGTTACAGTTTTCCCTTCATGAAGCCTTTCGTTAAGACTTTTCTTGTGGGATTTGCAAAGTGATATTTGGAAGTCCATAGAGGGCTACGGTGAAAAAGGAAATATCTTCCGTTAAAAACTGGAAAGAAACGTTCTGAGAGACTGCTTTGTTTTCCGTTAATTGATCACACAGTGTTACAGCTTTCCCCTCAAGAAGCCTTTCGCAAAGACTGTTCTTGTAGAATTTGCAAAGTGATATTTTGAAGCAAGTAGAGGACTATGGTGAAAAAGGAACTATCTTACGTTAAAAACTGGAAGGAAGATTTCTGAGAAACTGCTTTGTGTTCTGTTAATTCATCTCACAGAGTTATAGCTTTCCCATCAAGAAGCCTTTCGGTAAGACTGTTCTTGTGGAATTTGCAAAGTGATATTTGGAAACCCGTAGAGGGTTATGGTGAAAAAGTAAATATCCTAAGACAGAAACTGAAAAGAAGCTTTCTGAGAAATGGCTTTGTGTTCTGTTAATTGATCTCATGGATTTACACCTTTCCCCTCAAGAAGCCTTTCGCTAAGGCTGTTCTTGTGGAATTTGCAAAGTGATATTTGGAAGCCTATAGAGGGCTATGGTAAAGAAGGAAATATCTTCAGTTAAAAACTGGAAAGAAGCTTTCTGAGAAACTCCTTTGTGTTCTGTTAATTCATCTCACAGAGTTACAACTTTCCGTTGGATAATACTTTCGCTAAGACTGCTCTTGTGAAATTTGCAAAGTGATATTTAGAAGCCCTTAGAGGGCTATGAAAAAAGGAAATATCCTAAGATAAAAATTGAAAAGAAGCTTTCTGGGAAACTGCTTTGTGTTCTGTTAATTCATCTCACAGAATTACAGCTTTCCCCTCAATAAGCCTTTCGCTAAGGCTGTTCTTGTGAAATTTGCTAAGTGATATTTGGAAGCCCGTAGAGGGCAATGGTGAAAAAGGAAATATGCTAAGATAAAAACTGAAAAGAAGCTTTCTGAGAAACTGCTTTGCGTTCTGTTAATTGATCTCACAGAGTTACAGCTTTCCCCTCAAGAAGCTTTCCGCTAAGGCTGTTCTTGTGGAATTTGCAAAGTGATATTTGGAAGCCTATGGAGGGCTATGGTGAGAAAGGAAATACCTTCAGTTTAAAACTGGAAAGAAGCTTTATGAGAAACTGCTTTGTGTTCTGTTAATTCATCTCACAGTGTTACAGCGTTCTCCTCAAGAAGCCTTTCACTAAGTCTGTTCTTGTGGAATTTGCAAAGCGATATTTGGAACCCAAATAGGGCTATGGTGAAAAAGGAAATGTCCTAAGATAAAAACTGAAAAGAAGCTTTCTGAGAAACTGCTTTGTGTTCTGTTAATTCATCTCACACAGTTACAGCTTTCCCGACAAGAAGCCATTCACTGAGACTGTTCTTGTGGAATTTGCAAAGTGATATTGCAAACCGATAGAGGGTTATGGCGAAAAGGGAAATATCCTAAGATGAAAACCGAGGAGAAGGTTTCTCAGAAACTGCATTGTGTTCTCCTAATTCATCTCACAGAGTTATAGCTTTCCCCTCAAGAAGTCATTCACTAAGACTGGTCCTGTGGAAATTGCAAGGTGATATTTCCAAGCCCTTATAGGGCTATTTTGAAAAATGAAATATCTTCCGTTAAAAACTGGAAAGAATCTTTCTGAGAAACTGCTTGATGCTCTGTTAATTCATCTCACAGAGCTACAGCTTTCCCCTCAATAAGCCGGTCACTAAGACTTTTCCTGTGGAATTTTCAAATTGATATATGGAAGCCCATAGAAGGCTATGGTGAAAAAGGAAATATCTTCCGATAAAAAATGGATAGAGGCTTTCTGAGAAACTGCTTTGTGTTCTGTTAATTCATCTCACAGAGTTACAGCTACCCCCTCTAGAAGCCTTTCGCTAAGAGTGTTCTTGTGGAATTTGCAAAGTGATATTTGGAAGACCTTAGAAGGCTGTGGTGAAAAAGGAAATATCCTAAGATAAAAACTGAAAAGAAGCTTTCTGAGAAACTGCTTTGTGTTCTGATAATTCATCTCACAGAGTTACAGTTTGCCCTCAAGAAGCCTTTCGCTAAGACTGTTCTTGTGGAATTTGCTAAGTGATAATTGGAAGCCCAAAGAGGGCTATGGTGAAAAAGGAAATACCTTCCGTCAAAAATTGGAAAGAAGCTTTCTGAGAAACTGCTTTGTGTTCTGTTAAGTCATCTCACAGAGATACAGCTTTCCCTTCAAGAAGACTTTCGCTAAGACTGTTCTTGTGGAATTGGCAAAGTGGTATTTGGAAGGCCATAGAGGGCTATGGTGAAAAAGGAAACATCCTCTGTTAAAAAGTGGAAAGAAGCTTTCTCAGAATCTGTTTTGTGTTCTGTTATTTCATCTCACAGAGTTAGCGCTTTCCCCTCAAGAAGCCTTTCGCTAAGACTGTTCTTTTGGAATTTGCAAAGTGATATTTGGAGCCCATAGAGGGCTATGGTGAAAAAGGAAATATCTTCAGTTAAAAAGTGGAAAGAAGCTTTCTGAGAAACTGCTTTGCGTTCTGTTAATTTATCTCAAAGAGATACAGCTTTCCCCTCAAGAAGCCTTTCGCTAAGACTGTTCTTGTGCTATTTTCAAGGTGATATTTGGAAGCCAGAAGAGGGCTCTGGTGAAATAGGAAATATCTTCAGTTAAAAAGTGGAAATAAGCTTTCTAAGAAACTGTTTGTGTTCTGTGAATTCATCTCACAAAGTTACAGATTTCCCTTCAAAAAGCCTTTCACTAAGACTGTTCTTGTGGAATTTTCAAAGTGATGTTTGGAAGCCCATAGAGGGCTATGGTGAAAAAGGAAATGTCCTAAGATAAAAACTGAAAAGAAGCTTTCTGAGAAACTGCTTTTTGGTCTGTTAATTCACCTCACAGAGTTACAGCTTTCCCCTCAAGAAGCCTTTCGCTAAGGCTGTTCTTGTGGAATTTGCAAAGTGATTTTTGGAAGCCGATAGAGGGCTATGGTGAAAGAAGAAATATCTTCTCTTAAAAACTGGAAAGAAGCTTTCTGAGAAACTGCTTTGTGTTCTGTTAATTTATCTTACAGACTTAAACCTTTCCCCTCAAGAAGCCTTTCTGTAAGGCTGTTCTTGTGTAATTTGCAAAGTGATATTTGGAAGCCCGTAGAGGGCTATGGTGAAAAAGGAAATATCTTCAGTTCAAAACTGGAAAGAAGATTTCTGAAAAACTGCTTTGTGTTCTGTTAATTCACCTCACAGAGTTACAACATTCCCCTCAAGACGCCTTTCGCGAAGACTGTTCTTGTGGAATTTGCAAAGTGATACTTGGACGCCCATAGAGGGCTATGGTGAAAAAGGAAATATCCTCAGTTAAAAACTGGAAAGAAGATTTCTGAGAAACTGCTTTGTGTTCTGTTAATTCATCTCACTGATTCACAGCTTTCCCCTCAAGAAGCCGTTCACTAAGACTGTTCTTGTGGAATTTACAAAGTGATATTGGGAAGCCCAGATAGGGCTACGGTGAAAAAGGAAATATCTTCCGTTAAAAACTGGAAAGAAGATTTCTGAGAAACTGCTTTGTGTTCTGTTAATTCATCTCACAGAGTTACAGCTTTCCCCTCCAGAAGTCTTTGGCTAAGACTATTCTTGTGGAATTTGCAAAATTTGCAAAGTGATATTTTGAAGCCCTCAGAGGGCTATGGTGAAAAAGGAAATACCCTAAGATAAAAACTGAAAAGAAGCTTTCTGAGCAACTGATTTGTTTTCTGTTAAATCAACTCACAGAGTTACAGCTTTCCCCTCAAGAAACCCGTCGCTAAGGCTGTTTTTGTGGAGTTTGCAAAGTGATATTTGGAAGCCCATAGATGGCTATGGTGAAAATGGAATTATCCTAAGATAAAAATAGAAAAGAAGCTTTCTGACAAACTGCCTTGTGTTCTGATAATTCATCTCACAGAGTTACAGCTTTACCCTCAAGAAACCGTTCACTAAGACTGTTCTTGTGAAATTTGCAAAGTGATATTGGAAGCCCGTAGAGGGCTATGGTGAAAAAGGAAATAACTTCAGTTTAAAACTGGAAAGAATCTTTCTGAGAAACTACTTTGTGTTCTCTTAATTCAACTCACAGAGTTACAGCTTTCCCTTCAATAAGCCTTTCGCTAAGACAGTTCTTGTGGAATTTGCAAAGTGATATTTGGAGCCCTTAGAAGGCGATGGTGAAAAAGGAAATATCCTAATATAAAAACTGAACAGAAGCTTTCTGAGAAACTGCTTTGTATACTGTTAATTGATCTCACAGATTTACAGCTTGTCCCTGCAGAAGCCTTTCAATAAGACTGCTCTTGTGGAATATGCAAAGAGAAATTTCGAAGCCTATAGTGGGCTATGGTGAAAAAGGGAATATCTTCCGTTAAAAACCGAAAAGAAGCTTTCTGAGAAACTGCTTTGTGTTCTTTTAATTCAACTCACAGAGTTACAGCTTTCCCCTCAACAAACCTTTCGCTAAGACTGTTCTTTTGGAATTTGCAAAGTGATATTTCGAAGCCCATAGAGGGCTAAGCTGAAAAAGGAAATATCTTCCCTTAAAAACTGGAAAGAAGATTTCTGAGAAACTGCTTTGTGTTCTGTTAATGCATCTCACAGAGTTACAGCTCTCCCATCCAGAAACCTTTCGCTAACACTGTTCTTGTGGAATTTGCAAAGTGATATTTGGAAGCAAAGAGAGAGCTATGGTGAAAAAGGAAATATCCTAAGATAAAAACTGAAAAGAAGTTTTCTGAGAAACTGCTTTGTGTTCTGTTAATTCATCTCACAGTGGTACAGCTCTCCCCTCCAGAAGCCTTTCGCTAAGAGTGTTCTTGTGGAATTTGCAAAGTGATATTTGGAAGCCCAGAGAGGGCTATGGTGGAAAAGGAAATATCTTCAGTTAAAAACTGGAAAGAAGGTTTCTGAGAAACTACCGTGTGTTCTGTTAATACATCTCACCGAGTTACAGCTTTCCCCTCAAGAAACCTTTCTTTAAGACTGTTCTTGTGGAATTTGGAAAGTGAAATTTGGAAGCCCATTGAGGGCTATGATGAAAAAGGAAATTTCTTCCGTTAAAAACAGAAAAGAAGCTTTCTGAGAAACTGCTTTGTGTTTTGTTAGTTCATCTCACAGAATTACAGCTTTGCTCTCCAGAAGCCTTTCGCTAAGACTGTTCTTGTGGAATTTGCAAAGTGATCTTAGAAGCCCGTAGAGGGCAATGGTGAAAAAGGAAATATCTTCCATTAAAAACAGGGAAGAAGCTTTCTGAGAGACTTCTTTGTGTTCTGTTAATTCCTCTCACAGACTACAGGTTTCACTTCAAGAAGCCTTTCCTTAAGACTGTTCTTGAGGAATTTGCAAAGTGATATTTGGAAGCTCCTAGAACGCTATGGTGGAAAAGGAAGTATCCTAAGATAAAAACGGAAAAGATGCTTTCTGAAAAACTGCATTGTGTTTTCTTAATTGATATCACGGAGTTATAGATTTCCCCTCCAGAAGCCTTTCGCAAAGATTGTTCTTGTGGAATTTGCAACGCGATATTTGGAAGCCCGCAGAGTGCTATGGTGAAAAAGGAAATATCTTCCGTTAAAAACTGGAAAGAAGATTTCTGAGAAACTCCTTTGTGTTCTGCTAATACATCTCACAAAGTTACAGCTTTCCCCTCAAGAAGCAGATCACTAAGACTGTTCTTGTGGAATTTGCAACGTGATATTTGGAAGCCCGCAGAGGGCTATGGTGAAAAAGGAACTATCTTCTCTTAAAAACCGGAAATAAGCTTTCTGAGAAACCGCCATGTGTTCTCTTAATGCACCTCACCGAGTTACAGCTTTCCCCTCAAGAAGACATTCGCTAGGACTGTTCTTGTGGGATTTGCAAAGTGACATTTGGAAGTCCATAGAGGGCTATGGTGAAAAAGGAAATTTCTTCCGTTTAAAACTGGAAAGAAGATTTCTGAGAAATTGCTATTTGTTCTGTTAATTCATCTCACAGAGTTACAGCTTCACCTCCAGAAGCCTTTCGCTAAGACTGTTCTTGTGGAATTTGCAGAGTCATATTTGGAAGCCAATAGAAGTCTATTTTGAAAAAGGAATTATCCTAAGATAGAAACTGAAAAATAAGCTTTCTGAGAAACTGCTTTGTGTTCTGTCAATTCAACTCACAGAGTTACAGCTTTCCCCTCAAGAAGCCTTTTGCTGAGGCTGTTCTTGTGAAATGTTCAAAGTGATATTTGGAAGCCCCTAGAGGGCTATGGTGAAAAAGGAAATATCTTCCGTTAAAAACTGGAAAGAAATTTTATGAGAATCTGCCGTGTGTTATGTTAATACATCTCACCGAGTTACAGCTTTCCCCACAAGAAGCCTTTCGCTAAGACTGTTCCTGTGGGATTTGCAAAGTGATATTTGGAAGCCCATAGAGGGCTACGGTGAAAATGGAATTATCTTCAGTTAACAAGTGGAAAGAAGCTTCTGAGAAACTGCTTTGTGTTCTGTTAATTCATTTCACAGAGTTACAGCTTTCCCTCAAGAAGCCTTTCACTAAGACTCTTCTTGTGGAATTTGCAAAGTGATCTTTGGAAGCCCATAGAGGGCTATGGTGAAAAAGGAAATATCTTCCGTTAAAAACTGGAAAGAAATTTTATGAGAATCTGCCGTGTGTTATGTTAATACATCTCACCGAGTTACAACTTTACCCACAAGAAGCCTTTCGCTAAGACTGTTCCTGTGGGATTTGCAAAGTGATATTTGGAAGCCCATAGAGGGCTACGGTGAAAATGGAAATATCTTCAGTTAACAACAGGAAAGAAGCTTCTGAGAAACTGCTTTGTGTTCTGTTAATTCATCTCCAAGAGTTACAGCTTTCCCCTCAAGAAGCCTTTCGGTACGACGGCTCTTGTGGAATTTGCAGAGTGATATTTAGAAGCCCACAGAGGGCTCTGGTGAAAAAGGAAATAGATTAAGATAAAAACTGAAAACAAGCTTTTTGAGAAGCTGCTTTGTGTTCTGTTAATTCATCTCACAGTGTTCCAGCTTTCCCCTAAAGAAGCCTTTCGCTAAGACTGTTCTTGTGGAATTTTCAAAGAGATATTTGGAAGCCCTTAGAGGGCTATGGTAAAAAAGGATATACCTTCAGTTAAAAACTGGAAAGAAGCTTTCTGAGAAACTGCTTAGTGTTCTGTTAATTCATCTCACAGAGTTACAGTTCTCCCTTCAAGAAGACTTTCGCTAAGAGTGTTTTTGTGGAATTTGTAAAGTGATATTTGGAAACCCAAGAGGGCTATGGTGAAAAAGGAAATATCTTCCATTAAAAACTGGAAAGAAGCTTTCTGAGAAACTGATTTGTGTTCTGTTAATTCATCTCACAGAGTTATAGCTTTCCCCCCAAAAAACCTTTCTCTAAGGCTGTTGTTGTGGAATTTGCAAAGTGATATTTGGAATCCCAAAGAGGGCTATCGTGAAAATGGAAATATCCTAAGATAAAAACCTAAAAGAACCTTTCTGAGAAACTGCTTTCTGTTCTGGTAGTTCATCTCACAGTGTTACAGCATTCTGCTCAAGGAGCCGTTCACTAAGACTGTTCTTGTGGAATTTGACAAGTGACATTTGGAAGCCCTTAGAGGCCTATGATGAAAAAGTAAATATCCTAAGATAAAAACTGAAAAGAAACTTTCTGAGAAACTGCTTTGTGTTCTGTTAATTCAACTCACAGAGTTACAGCTTTCCCCTCAACAAACCTTTCGCTAAGACTGTTCTTTTGGAATTTGCAAAGTGATATTTCGAAGCCCATAGAGGGCTAAGCTGAAAAAGGAAATATCTTCCCTTAAAAACTGGAAAGAAGATTTCTGAGAAACTGCTTTGTGTTCTGTTAATGCATCTCACAGAGTTACAGCTCTCCCATCCAGAAACCTTTCGCTAACACTGTTCTTGTGGAATTTGCAAAGTGATATTTGGAAGCAAAGAGAGAGCTATGGTGAAAAAGGAAATATCCTGAGATAAAAACTGAAAAGAAGTTTTCTGAGAAACTGCTTTGTGTTCTGTTAATGCATCTCACAGAGTTACAGCTCTCCCATCCAGAAACCTTTCGCTAACACTGTTCTTGTGGAATTTGCAAAGTGATATTTGGAAGCAAAGAGAGAGCTATGGTGAAAAAGGAAATATCCTAAGATAAAAACTGAAAAGAAGTTTTCTGAGAAACTGCTTTGTGTTCTGTTAATTCATCTCACAGTGGTACAGCTCTCCCCTCCAGAAGCCTTTCGCTAAGAGTGTTCTTGTTTAATTTGCAAAGTGATATTTGGAAGCCCAGAGAGGGCTATGGTGGAAAAGGAAATATCTTCAGTTAAAAACTGGAAAGAAGGTTTCTGAGAAACTACCGTGTGTTCTGTTAATACATCTCACCGAGTTACAGCTTTCCCCTCAAGAAACCTTTCTTTAAGACTGTTCTTGTGGAATTTGGAAAGTGAAATTTGGAAGCCCATTGAGGGCTATGATGAAAAAGGAAATTTCTTCCGTTAAAAACAGAAAAGAAGCTTTCTGAGAAACTGCTTTGTGTTTTGTTAGTTCATCTCACAGAATTACAGCTTTGCTCTCCAGAAGCCTTTCGCTAAGACTGTTCTTGTGGAATTTGCAAAGTGATCTTAGAAGCCCGTAGAGGGCAATGGTGAAAAAGGAAATATCTTCCATTAAAAACAGGGAAGAAGCTTTCTGAGAGACTTCTTTGTGTTCTGTTAATTCCTCTCACAGACTACAGGTTTCACTTCAAGAAGCCTTTCCTTAAGACTGTTCTTGAGGAATTTGCAAAGTGATATTTGGAAGCTCCTAGAACGCTATGGTGGAAAAGGAAGTATCCTAAGATAAAAACGGAAAAGATGCTTTCTGAAAAACTGCATTGTGTTTTCTTAATTGATATCACGGAGTTATAGATTTCCCCTCCAGAAGCCTTTCGCAAAGATTGTTCTTGTGGAATTTGCAACGCGATATTTGGAAGCCCGCAGAGTGCTATGGTGAAAAAGGAAATATCTTCCGTTAAAAACTGGAAAGAAGATTTCTGAGAAACTCCTTTGTGTTCTGCTAATACATCTCACAAAGTTACAGCTTTCCCCTCAAGAAGCAGATCACTAAGACTGTTCTTGTGGAATTTGCAACGTGATATTTGGAAGCCCGCAGAGGGCTATGGTGAAAAAGGAACTATCTTCTCTTAAAAACCGGAAATAAGCTTTCTGAGAAACCGCCATGTGTTCTCTTAATGCACCTCACCGAGTTACAGCTTTCCCCTCAAGAAGACATTCGCTAGGACTGTTCTTGTGGGATTTGCAAAGTGACATTTGGAAGTCCATAGAGGGCTATGGTGAAAAAGGAAATTTCTTCCGTTTAAAACTGGAAAGAAGATTTCTGAGAAATTGCTATTTGTTCTGTTAATTCATCTCACAGAGTTACAGCTTCACCTCCAGAAGCCTTTCGCTAAGACTGTTCTTGTGGAATTTGCAGAGTCATATTTGGAAGCCAATAGAAGTCTATTTTGAAAAAGGAATTATCCTAAGATAGAAACTGAAAAATAAGCTTTCTGAGAAACTGCTTTGTGTTCTGTCAATTCAACTCACAGAGTTACAGCTTTCCCCTCAAGAAGCCTTTTGCTGAGGCTGTTCTTGTGAAATGTTCAAAGTGATATTTGGAAGCCCCTAGAGGGCTATGGTGAAAAAGGAAATATCTTCCGTTAAAAACTGGAAAGAAATTTTATGAGAATCTGCCGTGTGTTATGTTAATACATCTCACCGAGTTACAGCTTTCCCCACAAGAAGCCTTTCACTAAGACTGTTCCTGTGGGATTTGCAAAGTGATATTTGGAAGCCCATAGAGGGCTACGGTGAAAATGGAATTATCTTCAGTTAACAAGTGGAAAGAAGCTTCTGAGAAACTGCTTTGTGTTCTGTTAATTCATTTCACAGAGTTACAGCTTTCCCTCAAGAAGCCTTTCACTAAGACTCTTCTTGTGGAATTTGCAAAGTGATCTTTGGAAGCCCATAGAGGGCTATGGTGAAAAAGGAAATATCTTCCGTTAAAAACTGGAAAGAAATTTTATGAGAATCTGCCGTGTGTTATGTTAATACATCTCACCGAGTTACAACTTTACCCACAAGAAGCCTTTCGCTAAGACTGTTCCTGTGGGATTTGCAAAGTGATATTTGGAAGCCCATAGAGGGCTACGGTGAAAATGGAAATATCTTCAGTTAACAACAGGAAAGAAGCTTCTGAGAAACTGCTTTGTGTTCTGTTAATTCATCTCCAAGAGTTACAGCTTTCCCCTCAAGAAGCCTTTCGGTACGACGGCTCTTGTGGAATTTGCAGAGTGATATTTAGAAGCCCACAGAGGGCTATGGTGAAAAAGGAAATAGACTAAGATAAAAACTGAAAACAAGCTTTTTGAGAAGCTGCTTTGTGTTCTGTTAATTCATCTCACAGTGTTCCAGCTTTCCCCTAAAGAAGCCTTTCGCTAAGACTGTTCTTGTGGAATTTTCAAAGAGATATTTGGAAGCCCTTAGAGGGCTATGGTAAAAAAGGATATACCTTCAGTTAAAAACTGGAAAGAAGCTTTCTGAGAAACTGCTTAGTGTTCTGTTAATTCATCTCACAGAGTTACAGTTCTCCCTTCAAGAAGACTTTCGCTAAGAGTGTTTTTGTGGAATTTGTAAAGTGATATTTGGAAACCCAAGAGGGCTATGGTGAAAAAGGAAATATCTTCCATTAAAAACTGGAAAGAAGCTTTCTGAGAAACTGATTTGTGTTCTGTTAATTCATCTCACAGAGTTATAGCTTTCCCCCCAAAAAACCTTTCTCTAAGGCTGTTGTTGTGGAATTTGCAAAGTGATATTTGGAATCCCAAAGAGGGCTATGGTGAAAATGGAAATGTCCTAAGATAAAAACCTAAAAGAACCTTTCTGAGAAACTGCTTTCTGTTCTGGTAGTTCATCTCACAGTGTTACAGCATTCTGCTCAAGGAGCCGTTCACTAAGACTGTTCTTGTGGAATTTGACAAGTGACATTTGGAAGCCCTTAGAGGCCTATGATGAAAAAGTAAATATCCTAAGATAAAAACTGAAAAGAAACTTTCTGAGAAACTGCTTTGTGTTCTGTTAATTCAACTCACAGAGTTACAGCTTTCCCCTCAACAAACCTTTCGCTAAGACTGTTCTTTTGGAATTTGCAAAGTGATATTTCGAAGCCCATAGAGGGCTAAGCTGAAAAAGGAAATATCTTCCCTTAAAAACTGGAAAGAAGATTTCTGAGAAACTGCTTTGTGTTCTGTTAATGCATCTCACAGAGTTACAGCTCTCCCATCCAGAAACCTTTCGCTAACACTGTTCTTGTGGAATTTGCAAAGTGATATTTGGAAGCAAAGAGAGAGCTATGGTGAAAAAGGAAATATCCTGAGATAAAAACTGAAAAGAAGTTTTCTGAGAAACTGCTTTGTGTTCTGTTAATGCATCTCACAGAGTTACAGCTCTCCCATCCAGAAACCTTTCGCTAACACTGTTCTTGTGGAATTTGCAAAGTGATATTTGGAAGCAAAGAGAGAGCTATGGTGAGAAAGGAAATATCCTAAGATAAAAACTGAAAAGAAGTTTTCTGAGAAACTGCTTTGTGTTCTGTTAATTCATCTCACAGTGGTACAGCTCTCCCCTCCAGAAGCCTTTCGCTAAGAGTGTTCTTGTGGAATTTGCAAAGTGATATTTGGAAGCCCAGAGAGGGCTATGGTGGAAAAGGAAATATCTTCAGTTAAAAACTGGAAAGAAGGTTTCTGAGAAACTACCGTGTGTTCTGTTAATACATCTCACCGAGTTACAGCTTTCCCCTCAAGAAACCTTTCTTTAAGACTGTTCTTGTGGAATTTGGAAAGTGAAATTTGGAAGCCCATTGAGGGCTATGATGAAAAAGGAAATTTCTTCCGTTAAAAACCGAAAAGAAGCTTTCTGAGAAACTGCTTTGTGTTTTGTTAGTTCATCTCACAGAATTACAGCTTTGCTCTCCAGAAGCCTTTCGCTAAGACTGTTCTTGTGGAATTTGCAAAGTGATCTTAGAAGCCCGTAGAGGGCAATGGTGAAAAAGGAAATATCTTCCATTAAAAACAGGGAAGAAGCTTTCTGAGAGACTTCTTTGTGTTCTGTTAATTCCTCTCACAGACTACAGGTTTCACTTCAAGAAGCCTTTCCTTAAGACTGTTCTTGAGGAATTTGCAAAGTGATATTTGGAAGCTCCTAGAACGCTATGGTGGAAAAGGAAGTATCCTAAGATAAAAACGGAAAAGATGCTTTCTGAAAAACTGCATTGTGTTTTCTTAATTGATATCACGGAGTTATAGATTTCCCCTCCAGAAGCCTTTCGCAAAGATTGTTCTTGTGGAATTTGCAACGCGATATTTGGAAGCCCGCAGAGTGCTATGGTGAAAAAGGAAATATCTTCCGTTAAAAACTGGAAAGAAGATTTCTGAGAAACTCCTTTGTGTTCTGCTAATACATCTCACAAAGTTACAGCTTTCCCCTCAAGAAGCAGATCACTAAGACTGTTCTTGTGGAATTTGCAACGTGATATTTGGAAGCCCGCAGAGGGCTATGGTGAAAAAGGAACTATCTTCTCTTAAAAACCGGAAATAAGCTTTCTGAGAAACCGCCATGTGTTCTCTTAATGCACCTCACCGAGTTACAGCTTTCCCCTCAAGAAGACATTCGCTAGGACTGTTCTTGTGGGATTTGCAAAGTGACATTTGGAAGTCCATAGAGGGCTATGGTGAAAAAGGAAATTTCTTCCGTTTAAAACTGGAAAGAAGATTTCTGAGAAATTGCTATTTGTTCTGTTAATTCATCTCACAGAGTTACAGCTTCACCTCCAGAAGCCTTTCGCTAAGACTGTTCTTGTGGAATTTGCAGAGTCATATTTGGAAGCCAATAGAAGTCTATTTTGAAAAAGGAATTATCCTAAGATAGAAACTGAAAAATAAGCTTTCTGAGAAACTGCTTTGTGTTCTGTCAATTCAACTCACAGAGTTACAGCTTTCCCCTCAAGAAGCCTTTTGCTGAGGCTGTTCTTGTGAAATGTTCAAAGTGATATTTGGAAGCCCCTAGAGGGCTATGGTGAAAAAGGAAATATCTTCCGTTAAAAACTGGAAAGAAATTTTATGAGAATCTGCCGTGTGTTATGTTAATACATCTCACCGAGTTACAGCTTTCCCCACAAGAAGCCTTTCGCTAAGACTGTTCCTGTGGGATTTGCAAAGTGATATTTGGAAGCCCATAGAGGGCTACGGTGAAAATGGAAATATCTTCAGTTAACAACAGGAAAGAAGCTTCTGAGAAACTGCTTTGTGTTCTGTTAATTCATCTCCAAGAGTTACAGCTTTCCCCTCAAGAAGCCTTTCGGTACGACGGCTCTTGTGGAATTTGCAGAGTGATATTTAGAAGCCCACAGAGGGCTATGGTGAAAAAGGAAATAGACTAAGATAAAAACTGAAAACAAGCTTTTTGAGAAGCTGGTTTGTGTTCTGTTAATTCATCTCACAGTGTTCCAGCTTTCCCCTAAAGAAGCCTTTCGCTAAGACTGTTCTTGTGGAATTTTCAAAGAGATATTTGGAAGCCCTTAGAGGGCTATGGTATAAAAGGCTATACCTTCAGTTAAAAACTGGAAAGAAGCTTTCTGAGAAACTGCTTAGTGTTCTGTTAATTCATCTCACAGAGTTACAGTTCTCCCTTCAAGAAGACTTTCGCTAAGAGTGTTTTTGTGGAATTTGTAATGTGATATTTGGAAACCCTATAGGGCTATGGTGAAAAAGGAAATATCTTCCATTAAAAACTGGAAAGAAGCTTTCTGAGAAACTGCTTTGTGTTCTGTTAATTCATCTCACAGAGTTATAGCTTTCCCCTCAAAAAGCCTTTCTCTAAGGCTGTTGTTGTGGAATTTGCAAAGTGATATTTGGAATCCCAAAGAGGGCTATGGTGAAAATGGAAATATCCTAAGATAAAAACCGAAAAGAACCTTTCTGAGAAACTGCTTTCTGTTCTGGTAGTTCATTTCACAGTGTTACAGCATTCTGCTCAAGGAGCCGTTCACTAAGACTGTTCTTGTGGAATTTGACAAGTGACATTTAGAAGCCCTTAGAGGCCTATGATGAAAAAGTAAACATCCTAAGATAAAAACTGAAAAGAAACTTTCTGAGAAACTTCTTTCTTTTCTGTTAATTCAACTGACACAGTTACAGCTTTACCCTCAAGAAGCCTTTCGCTAAGGCTGCTGTTGTGGTATTTGCAAAGTGATATTTGGAAACCCATAGAGGGCTAAGCTGAAAAAGGAAATATCTTCAGTTAAAAACTGAAAAGAAGCTTTCTGACAAACTGCTGTGTGTTCTGTCAATTCATCTCAAAGAATTAGAGCTTTCCCCTGAAAACACCTTCGGCTAAGACTGTTCTTGTGGAATTTGCAAAGTGATAATTGGAAGCCCATAGATGGCTATGGTGAAAAAGGAAATATCTTAAGATAAAAACCGAGAAGAAGCTTCCTGAGAAACTGCTTTGTGTTCTTTTATTTAATCTCACAGTGTTACCGCTTTCCCCTCAAGAAGCCATTCAGTAAGACTGTTCTTGTGAAATTTTCAAAGTGATATTTGGAAGCCCATAGTGGGCTATGGTGAAAAAATAAATATCTTCCCTTAAAAACTAGAAAGAAGCACTCTGAGAAACTGCCCCGTGTTCTGTTAATATATCTCACCGAGTTACAGCTTTCTCCACAAGAAGCCTTTCGCTAAGACTGTCCCTGTGGGATTTGCATAGTGATATTTGGAAGCCCATAGAGGGCTATGGTGAAAATGGAAATATCCTAAGAAAAAAACTGGAAAGATGATTTCTGAGAAACTGCTTTGTGTTCTGTTAATTCATCTCACTGATTTACAGCTTTCCCCTCAAGAAGCCGTTCACTAAGACTGTTCTTGTGGAATTTGCAAAGTGATATTTGGAAGGCCAGAGAGGGCTACGGTGAAAAAGGAAATATCTTCCGTTAAAAACTGGAAAGAAGATTTCTGAGAAACTGCTTTGTGTTCTGTTAATTCATCTCACAGAGTTACAGCTTTCCCCTCCAGAAGTCTTTGGCTAAGACTATTCTTGTGGAATTTTCAAAATTTGCAAAGTGATATTTTGAATCCCTTAGAGGGCTATGGTGAAAAAGGAAATACCCTAAGATAAAAACTGAAAAGAAGCTTTCTGAGCAACTGCTTTGTTTTCTGTTAAATCAACTCACAGAGTTACAGGTTTCCCCTCAAGAAGCCTGTCGCTAAGGCTGTTTTTGTGGAATTTGCAATGTGATATTTGGAAGCCCATAAATGGCTATGGTGAAAATGGAAATATCCTAAAATAAAAATAGAAAAGAAGCTTTCTGAGAAACTGCCTTGTGTTCTGTTAGTTCATCTCACAGAGTTACAGCTTTACCCTCAAGAAACCGTTCACTAAGACTGCTTTTGTGAAATTTGCAAAGTGATATTGGAAGCCCGTAGAGGGCTACGGTGAAAAAGGAAATAACTTCAGTTTAAAACTGGAAAGAATCTTTCTGAGAAACTACTTTGTGTTCTCTTAATTCAACTCACAGTGTTACAGCTTTCCCTTCAATAAGCCTTTCACTAAGACAGTTCTTGTGGAATTTGCAAAGTGATATTTGGAGCCCTTAGAAGGCGATGGTGAAAAAGGAAATATCCTAATATAAAAACTGAACAGAAGCTTTCTGAGAAACTGCTTTGTATACTGTTAATTCATCTCACAGATTTACAGCTTGTCCCTGCAGAAGCCTTTCACTAAGACTGTTCTTGTGGAATTTGCAAAGAGAAATTTCGAAGCCTATAGAGGGCTACGGTGAAAAAGGGAATATCTTCCGTTAAAAACCGAAAAGAAGCTTTCTGAGAAACTGATTTGTGTTCTGTTAGTTCATCTCACAGAGTTTGAGCTTTCTTCTCAAGGAGCCGTTCACTAAGACTTTTCTTGTGCAATTTGCAAATTCATATTTGGTAACCCATAGAGGGCTATGGTGAAAAAGGAAATATCTCCCGTTAAAAAGGAGAAAGCAGCTTCTTGAGAAACTGGCGTGTTTTCTGTTAATACATCTCACCGAATTAGAGCTTTCCCTTCCAGAAGCCTTTCGCAAAGACTGTTCTTGTGGAATTTGCAAGGTGATATTTGGAAGACCATAGAGGGCTATGGTGAAAAAGGAAATAGCCTAAGATAGAAACTGAAAAGAAGGTTTCTGAAAAACTGCTTAGTGTTCTGTTGAATCATCTCAAAGAGTTAGAGTTTTCCCCTTAAGAAGCCTTTCGCTAGTACTGTTCTTGTGGAATTTGCAAAGTGATATTCGGAAGCCCATAGAGTGATATAGTGAAAATGGAAATCTCCTAAGATAAAAACCGAAAAGAAGCTTTATGAGAAACTGCTCTGTGTTCTGTTAGTTCATCTCATAGAGATACAGCTTTCCCCTCAAGAAGCCGTTCAATAAGACTGTTCTTGTGGAATTTGCAAAGTGATATTTGCAAGCCCAGAGAGGGCTACGGTGAAAAACGAAATATCTTCCGTTAAAAACTGGAAAGAAGATTTCTGAGAAACTGCTTTGTGTTCTGTTAATTCATCTCACAGTGTTACAGCTTTCCCCTCCAGAAGTCTTTGGCTAAGACTATTCTTGTGGAATTTGCAAAGTGATATTTCGAAGCCCTTAGAGGGCTATGGTGAAAAAGGAAATACCCTAAGATAAAAACTGAAAAGAAGCTTTCTAAGCAACTGCTTTGTTTTCTGTTAAATCAACTAACAGAGTTACAGGTTTCCCCTCAAGAAGCCTGTCGCTAAGGCTGTTTTTGTGGAATTTGCAAAGTGATATTTGGAAGCCCACAGATGGCTATGGTGAAAATGGAAATATCCTAAAATAAAAATAGAAAAGAAGCTTTCTGAGAAACTGCCTTGTGTTCTGTTAGTTCATCTCACAGAGCTACAGCTTTACCCTCAAGAAACCGTTCACTAAGACTGTTGTTGTGAAATTTGCAAAGTGATATTGGAAGCCCGTAGAGGGCTATGGTGAAAAAGGAAATAACTTCAGTTTAAAACTGGAAAGAATCTTTCTGAGAAACTACTTTGTGTTCTCTTAATTCAACTCACAGAGTTACAGCTTTCCCTTCAATAAGCCTTTCACTAAGACAGTTCTTGTGGAATTTGCAAAGTGATATTTGGAGCCCTTAGAAGGTGATGGTGAAAAAGGAAATATCCTAATATAAAAACTGAACAGAAGCTTTCTGAGAAACTGCTTTGTGTACTGTTAATTCATCTCACAGATTTACAGCTTGTCCCTGCAGAAGCCTTTCACTAAGACTGTTCTTGTGGAATATGCAAAGAGAAATTTCGAAGCCTATAGAGGGCTATGGTGAAAAAGGGAATATCTTCCGTTAAAAACCGAAAAGAAGCTTTCTGAGAAACTGATTTGTGTTCTGTTAGTTCATCTCACAGAGTTTGAGCTTTCTTCTCAAGGAGCCGTTCACTAAGACTCTTCTTGTGCAATTTGCAAATTCATATTTGGTAACCCATAGAGGGCTATGGTGAAAAAGGAAATATCTCCCGTTAAAAAGGAGAAAGCATCTTCTTGAGAAACTGGCGTGTTTTCTGGTAATACATCTCACCGAATTAGAGCTTTCCCTTCCAGAAGCCTTTCGCTAAGACTGTTCTTGTGGAATTTGCAAGGTGATATTTGGAAGACCATAGAGGGCTATGGTGAAAAAGGAAATAGCCTAAGATAGAAACTGAAAAGAAGCTTTCTGAAAAACTGCTTTGTGTTCTGTTGAATCATCTCAAAGAGTTACAGCTTTCCCCTTAAGAAGCCTTTCGCTAATACTGTTCTTGTGGAATTCGCAAAGTGATATTCGGAAGCCCATAGAGTGCTATAGTGAAAATGGAAATATCCTAAGATAAAAACCGAAAAGAAACTTTCTGAGAAACTGCCTTGTGTTCTGTTAGTTCATCTCATAGAGTTACAGATTTCCCCTCAAGAAGCCGTTCACTAAGTCTGTTCTTGTGAAATTTGCAAAGTGATATTTGGAAGCCCTTTAGAGGGCTATGGTGAAAAAGCAATATCTTCCGTTAAAAACCGGAAAGAAGATTTCTGAGAAACATCTTTGTGTTCTGTTAATTCATCTCACAGAGTTACAGCTTTCACCTCAAGAAGCCTTTCGCGAAGACTCTTCTAGTGGAATTTGCAAAGTGATATTTGGAATCTTATATAGGGCTACTGTGAAAAAGGAAATATGTTCCGTTAAAAACTGAAAAGAAGCTTTCTGAGAAACTGCTTTCTGTTCTGTTAATTCATCTCACAGAATTACAGCATATCCCTCCAGAAGCCTTTCGCCAAGACTGTTCTTGTGGAATTTGCAAAGTGTAATTTGGAAGCTAATGGAGGGCTATGGTGAAATAGGAAATATTTTCCGTTAAAAACCAGAAAGAAGCTTTCTGAGAAACTGTTTTGTGTTCTGTTTATTCATCTCACAACGTTACAGCTTTCCCCTCAAGAAGTCGTTAACTAAGATTGTTTTTGTGGAATATGGAAAGTGATATTTGGAAGCCCCTAGAGGGCTATGGTGAAAAAGGAAATAGCCTAAGATAAAAACTGATAAGAAGCTTTCTGAAAAACTGCCTTGTGTTCTGTCAATTCAACTCACAGTGTTACAGCTTTCCCCTCAAGAAGACTTTCGCTAAGACTGTTGTTGTGGAATTTGCAAAATGATATTTGGAAGCCCATACAGGGCTATGGTTAAAAAGGAAATATCTTCCGTTAAAACTGGAAAGAAGCTTTCTGAGAAACTGCTTTGTGTTCTGTTAATTCATCTCACAGAGTTGCAGCTTTCCCCTCTAGAAGCCTTTCGCTAAGACTGTCTTTGTGGGATGTGCAAAGTGATATTTGGAAGCCCATTGAGGGCTATGGTGAAAAAGGAAATATCCTCAGTTAAAAACTGGAAAGAAGTTTTCTGAGAAACTGCTTTGTGTTCTGTTAATTTATCTCACAGAGTTACAGCTTTCGCCTCAAGAAGTCTTTTGCTAAGACTGTTCTTGTGGCATTTCCAAAGTGAAATTTGGAAGCCCATAGAGGGCTATGGTGAAAGAAGAAGTATCTTCCGTTAAAAACTGGAAAGAATCTTTCTGAGAAACTGCTTTGTGTTCTGTTAATTCATGTCAGAGAGTTACAGCTTTCCCCTCCAGAAACCTTTCGCTAAGACTGTTGTTTTGTAATTTGCAAAGAGATATTTCGAAGCCCATTCAGGGCTATGGTGAAAAAGGAAATATCCTAAGATAAAAACTGAAAAGAAGCTTTCGTAGACACTGCTTTGTGTTCTGTTAATTCATCTCACAGAGTTACAACTTTCCCTTCCAGAAGCCTTTCGCTAAGACTGTTCCTGTGGAATTTGCAAAGTCATATTTGGAAGCTCATAGAGGGCTATGATGAAAACGGAAATATCTTCAGTTAAAAACTGAAAAGAAGCTTTCTGAGAAACTGCCGTGTGTTTTGTTAATTATACATCTGACCGAGTTAGAGCTTTCCCAACAAGAAGCCTTCGCTAAGAATGTTCTTGTGGAATATTCAAAGTCATATTTGGAAGCCCATAGATGGCTGTGGTGAAAACGGAAATATCTTCCGATATAAACTGGAAAGAAGTTTTCTGAGAAACTGCTTAGTGTTCTGTTCATTCATCTCACAGAGTTACAGCTTTCCCTTCCAGAAGCCTTTTGCTAAGACTGTTCCTGTGGAATTTGCAAAGTGATATTTGGAAGCCCTTAGAGGTCTATGGTGAAAAAGGAAATATCTTCAATTAAAAACTGGAAAGAAGCTTTCTGAGAGATTCCTTTGTATTCTGTTAATTCATTTCACAGAATTACAGCTTTCGCCTCAAGAAGTCTTTCACTAAGAATCTTCTTGTGGAATTTGCAAAGTGATATTTGGAAGCCCATAGAATGCTATGGTGAAAAAGGAAATATCTTCCGTTAAAAACTGGATAGAAGATTTCTGAGAAACTGCTTTGTGTTCTGTTAATTCATCTCAGAGAGTTACAGCTTTCCCTCAAGAAGCCTTTCGCTAAGTCTGTTCTTGTGGAATTTGCAAAGTGATATTTGGAAGACCCTAGAGGGCTATGGTGAAAAAGGAAATATCTTCCGTTAAACACCGAAAAGAAGATTTCTGAGAAACTGCTTTGTGTTCTGTTAATTCATCTCACAGAGTTACAGCTTTCACCTCAAAGAGGCTTTTGCTAAGACAGTTCTTGTGGAATTTGCCAAGTGATATTTTGAAGCCCATAGAGGGCTATGGTGAAAGAGTTAATATCTTCAGCTAAATACTGGAAAGAAGCTGTCTGAGAAACTACTTTGTGTACTGTTAATTCATCTCGCAGAGTTACTGCTTTCCCCTCAAGAAGCCTTTCACGAAGACTGTTCTTATGAAATTCGCAAAGTGATATTTGGAAAACCATAGAGGGCTATGGTGAAAAAGGAAATATCTTCCGTTAAAAACTGGAAAGAAGCTTTCTGAGAAACTGCTTTGTGTTCTGTTAATTCTTCTTACAGAGTTACAACTTTCGCCTCTAGAAGCCTTTTGCTAACACTGTTGGTGTAGAACTTGTAAAGTGATATTTGGAAGCCCATAGAGGGCTGTGGTGAAAAAGGAAATATCCTAAGGTAAAAACTGAAAAGAAGCATTCTGAGAAACTGCTCTGTGCTCTGTTAAATCAGCTCAGAGAGCTACAGCTTTCCCTTCAAGAAGCCTCTCTCTAAGGCTGTTTTTGTGGAATTGGCAAAGAGATATTTGGAATCCCGTAGAGGGCTATGGTGAAAAAGGCAATATCTTCCATTAAAAACTGGAAAGAAGTGTTCGGAGAAATGGCTTCGTGTTCTGTTAATTCATCGCACAGTGTTACAGCTTTCCCCTCAAGAAGCCTTTCGCTAAGACTGTTCTTGTGGAATTTGCAAAGTGATATTTGGAAGCCCATAGAGGCCTCACAGAGTTACAGCTTTCTCGCAAGTAGCCTTTCGCTAAGACTGTTCTTGTGGAATTTCCAAAGGGATACTTGGAAGCCCATAGAGGGCTATGGTGAAAAAGGAAATATCTTCCGTTAAAAACTGGAAAGAAGCTTTCTGAGAAACTGCTTTGTGTTCTGTTAATTCATCTCACAGTGTTACTGCTTTGCCCTGAAGAAGCCTTTCGCTAAGACTGTTCTTGTGGAATTAGCAAAGTGATATTTAGAAGCCCATAAAGGGCAATGGTCAAAAATGAAATATCTTCCATAAAAACTAGAAAGAATCTTTCTGAGAAACTGCTTTGTGTTCTGTTAATTCTTCCCACAGAGTTACAGCTTTCCCCTGAAGAAGATTTTCGCTCCGACTGTTCTTGTGGAATTTGAAAGTGATATTTGGAAGCCCATAGAGGACTATGGTGGAAAAGGAAATATCTTCCGTTAAAAACTACAAAGAAGCTTTCTGAGAAACTGCTTTGTGTTCTGTTAATTCATCTCACAGAGTCACTGCTTTCACCTTAAGAAGCCTTTCGCTAAGACTGTTCTTGTGGAATTTTCATAGTGATATTTTCAAGTACATAGAGGGCTAAGGTGAAAAAGGAAATATCCTAAGATAAAAACTGAAAAGAAGCATTCTGAGAGACGACTTTGTGTTCTGTTAATTCATCTCACAGAGTTACAGCTTTCCCCTGAAGAAGCCTTTCGCGAAGACTCTTCTTGTGGAATTTGCAAAGTGATATTTGGAAGCCCATAGAGGGCTATGGTGAAAAAGGAAATATCTTCCGTTAAAAACTGGAAAGAAGCTTTCTGAGAAACTGCTCTGTGTTCTGTTAATTCATCTCACAGAGTTACACTTTCCCCTCAAGAAGCCTTTCGCTAAGACTGTTCTTGTGGAATTTTCAAAGTGATATTTGGAAGCCCATAGAGGGATGTGGTGAAAAAGGAAATATCTTCCGTTAAAAACTGGAAAGAAGCTTTCTGAGAAATTGCTTTGTGTTCTGTTAATTCATCTCACAGTGTTACTGCGTTCCTCTCAAGAAGCCTTTCGCTAAGACTCTTCTTGTGGAATTTGTAAAGTGTTATTTGGAAGCCCATAGAGGGTTATGGTGAAAAAGGAAAATCTTCCCTTAAAAACTGGAAAGAAGCTTTCTGAGAAACTGCTTTGTTTTCGGTTAATTCATCTCACAGTTACTGCTTTCCCCTCAAGAAGCCTTTCGCTAAGACTCTTCTTGTGGAATTGGCAAAGTGATATTAGGAAGCCCTTAGAGGTCTATGGTGAAAAAGGAAATATCTTCCGTTAAAAACTGGAAAGAAGCTTTCTGAGAAACTGCTTTGTGTTCTGTTAATTCATCTCACAGAGTCACTGCTTTCACCTCAAGAAGCCTTTCGCTTAGACTGTTCTTGTGGAATTTGCAAAGTGATATTTGGACGTCCATAGAGGGCTATGGTGAAAAAGGAAATACCTTCCATTAAAAACGGGAAAGAAGGTTTCTGAGAAACTGCTTTGTGTTCTCTCAATTCATCTCACAGAGTTACAGATTTCCCCTCAAGAAGCCTTTCGCTAAGTCTGTTTTTGTGGAATTTGCAAAGTGATATTTGGAAACCTATAGAGGGCTTTATTGAAAAAGGAAATATCTTACGTTGAAAACTAGAAAGAAGCTTTCTGAGAAACTTATTCGTGTTCTGTTAATTCATCTCACAGAATTACAGCTTTCCTTTCAAATAGCCTTTCGCTAAGACAGTTCTTTTGGAATATGCAAAGTGATATTTGGAAGCACATAGAGGGCTATGGTGAACAAGGAAATATCTTCCTTTAAAAACTGGAAAGAAGTTTTCTGAGAAACTGCTTTGTGTACTGTTAATTCTTTTCACATAGTTACAGTTTTCCCCTCAAGAAGGCTTTCGCTAAGGTTGTTCTTTTACAGTTTGCAAAGTGGTATTTGGAAGCCCATAGAGGGCTATGGTGAAAAAGGATATATCTTCCGTTAAAAACTTGAAAGAAGCATTCTGAGAAACTGCTTTGTGTTCTGTAACTTCTTCCCATAGAGTTAGAGCTTCCCCCTGAAGAAGATTTTCGCTAAGACTCTTCTTATGGAATTTGCAAAGTGATATTTGGAAGCCCATAGAGGGCTATGGTGGAAAAGGAATTATCTTCCGTTAAAAACAGGAAAGAAGCTTTCTGAGAAACTGCTTTGTGTTCTGTTAATTCATCTCACAGAGTTACAGCTTTCTCTTCAATAAGCCTTTCGCTAAGACTCTTCTTGTGGAATTTTCAAAGTGATATTTGGAAGTCCATAGAGGTCTATGGTGGAAAAGGAAATATCTTCCGTTAAAAACTAGAAAGAAGCTTTCTGAGGAACTGCTTTGTGTTCTGTTAATTCATCTCACAGAGTTACTGCGTTCCTCTCAAGAAGCCTTTGGCTAAGACTCTTCTTGTGGAATTTATAAAGTGATATTTAGAAGCCCTTAGAGGGTTATGGTGAAAAAGGAAATCTTCCCTTAAAAATTGGAAAGAACCTTTCTGAGAAACTGCTTTGTGTTCGGTTAATTCATCTTACAGTTACTGCTTTCCCCTAAGAAGCCTTTCGCTAAGACTCTTCTTGTGGAATTGGCAAAGTGATATTTGGAAACCGATAGAGGTCTACGGTGAAAAACGAAATATCTTCCGTTAAAAACTGGAAAGAAGCTTTCTGAGAAACTGCTTTGTGTTCTGTTAATTCATCTCACACAGTTACAGCTTTCCCGACAAGAAGCCATTCACTGAGACTGTTCTTGTGGAATTTGCATAGTGATATTGCAAACCGATAGAGGGTTATGGCGAAAAGGGAAATATCCTAAGATGAAAACCGAGAAGAAGCTTTCTTAGAAAGTGCATTGTGTTCTCCTAATTCATCTCACAGTGTTTTAGCTTTCCCCTCAAGAAGTCATTCACTAAGACTGGTCCTGTGGAATTTGCAAGGTGATATTTCCAAGCCCTTATACGGCTATTTTGAAAAAGGAAATATCTTCCGTTAAAAACTGGAAAGAATCTTTCTGAGAAACTGCTTGATGCTCTGTTAATTCATCTCACAGAGCTACAGCTTTCCCCTCAATAAGCCGGTCACTAAGACTGTTGTTGTGGAATTTGCAAAATGATATTTGGAAGCCCATACAGGGCTATGGTTAAAAAGGAAATATCTTCCGTTAAAACTGGAAAGAAGCTTTCTGAGAAACTGCTTTGTGTTCTGTTAATTCATCTCACAGAGTTGCAGCTTTCCCCTCTAGAAGCCTTTCGCTAAGACTGTCCTTGTGGGATGTGCAAAGTGATATTTGGAAGCCCATTGAGGGCTATGGTGAAAAAGGAAATATCCTCAGTTAAAAACTGGAAAGAAGTTTTCTGAGAAACTGCTTTGTGTTCTGTTAATTTATCTCACAGAGTTACAGCTTTCGCCTCAAGAAGTCTTTTGCTAAGACTGTTCTTGTGGCATTTCCAAAGTGAAATTTGGAAGCCCATAGAGGGCTATGGTGAAAGAAGAAGTATCTTCCGTTAAAAACTGGAAAGAATCTTTCTGAGAAACTGCTTTGTGTTCTGTTAATTCATGTCAGAGAGTTACAGCTTTCCCCTCCAGAAACCTTTCGCTAAGACTGTTGTTTTGTAATTTGCAAAGAGATATTTCGAAGCCCATTCAGGGCTATGGTGAAAAAGGAAATATCCTAAGATAAAAACTGAAAAGAAGCTTTCGTAGACACTGCTTTGTGTTCTGTTAATTCATCTCACAGAGTTACAACTTTCCCTTCCAGAAGCCTTTCGCTAAGACTGTTCCTGTGGAATTTGCAAAGTCATATTTGGAAGCTCATAGAGGGCTATGATGAAAACGGAAATATCTTCAGTTAAAACCTGAAAAGAAGCTTTCTGAGAAACTGCCGTGTGTTTTGTTAATTATACATCTGACCGAGTTAGAGCTTTCCCCACAAGAAGCCTTCGCTAAGAATGTTCTTGTGGAATATTCAAAGTCATATTTGGAAGCCCATAGATGGCTGTGGTGAAAACGGAAATATCTTCCGATATAAACTGGAAAGAAGCTTTCTGAGAAACTGCTTAGTGTTCTGTTCATTCATCTCACAGAGTTACAGCTTTCCCCTCAATAAGCCGGTCACTAAGACTGTTCCTGTGGAATTTTCAAAGTGATATATGGAAGCCCATAGAATGCTATGGTGAAAAAGGAAATATCTTCCGTTAAAAACTGGAAAGAATCTTTCTGAGAAACTGCTTGATGCTCTGTTAATTCATCTCACAGAGCTACAGCTTTCCCCTCAATAAGCCGGTCACTAAGACTGTTCCTGTGGAATTTTCAAAGTGATATATGGAAGCCCATAGAATGCTATGGTGAAAAAGGAAATATCTTCCATTAAAAACTGGATAGAAGCTTTCTGAGAAACTACTTTGTGTTCTGTTAATTCATCTCACAGAGTTACAGCTTTCCCCTCTAGAAGCCTTTCGCTAAGAGTGTTCTTGTGGAATTTGCAAAGTGATATTTGGAAGACCTTAGAAGGCTGTGGTGAAAAAGGAAATATCCTAAGATAAAAACTGAAAAGAAGCTTTCTGAGAAACTGCTTTGTGTTCTGATAATTCATCTCACAGAGTTACAGTTTCTCCTCAAGAAGCCTTTCGCTAAGACTGTTTTGTGGAATTTGCAATGTGATATTTGGAAGCCCCTGGAAGGTTATGGTGAAAATGAAATACCTTCGGTTAAAAACTGGAAAGAAGCTTTCTGAGAAACTGCTTTGTGTTCTGATAATTCATCTCACAGAGCTACAGCTTTCCCCTCAAAAATCCATTCGCTAAGACTGTTCTTGTGGAATTTGCAAAGTGATATTTGGAAGCCCTTAGAGGGCTATTGTGAAAAACAAATATCTTCCGTTAAAAACTGCAAAGAAAATTTCTGAGAAACAGTCCTGTGTTCTGTTAATTCATCTCACAGAGTTGAGCTTTCCCCTCAAGAAGCCTTTCGCTAAGACTGTTCTTGTGGAATTTCAAAAGTAATATTTTGAAGCCCATAGTGGGCCATGGTGAAAAAGGAAATATCTTCATTAAAACAGGAAAGAAGCTTTCTGGGAAATTGCTTTGTGTTCTGTTAATTCATTTCACAGAGTTACAACTTACCCCTCAAGTAGCTTTTCGCTAAGACTGTTCTTGTGGAATTTGCAAAGTGATATTTGGAAGCCCCTAGAGGGCTATGGTGAAAAAAGAAATATCCTAAGATAAAAACTGAAAAGAAGCTTTCTGAGAAACGGATTGGTTTTCTGTTAATTCATCTCACAGACTGACAGCTTTCCCCACATGAAACATTTCGCTAAGACTGTTCTTGTGGAATTTGCAAAGTGATATTTGGAAGCCCATAGAGGGCTATAGTGAAAAAGGAAATATCCTAAGATAAAAACTTTAAAGAAGGTTTTTGAGAAACTGCTTTGTGTTCTTTTAATTCATCTCACAGAGTTACAACTTTCGCCTCAAGAAGCCTTTCGATAAGACTGTTCTTGTGGAATTTGCAAAGTGATATTTGAAGCCCATAGAAGTCAATTGTGAAAAAGGAAATATCCTAAGATAGAAACTGAAAAGAAGCTTTCTGAGAAACTGCTTTGTGTTCTGTTAATTCATCTCACAGAGTTACATCTTCTACCTCAAGAAGCCTTTCGCTAAGACTGTTTTTGTGGAATTTGCAAAGTGATATTTGGAAGCCCATAGAGGTCTAAGGTGGAAAAGGAAGTATCTTCAATTAAGAACTGAAAAGAAGCTTTCTGAGAAACTGCTTTGTGTTCTGGTGATTCATCTCACAGAGTTACAGCTTTCCCTTCTAGAAGCCATTCGCTAAGACTCTTCTTGTGGAATTTGCAGAGTGATACTTGGAAGCCCGTAGAGGTCTATGGTGAAAAAGGAAATATCTTCCGTTAAAGACTGATAAGAAACTGTGTGAGAAACTGCTTTGTGTTCTGTTAATTCATCTCACAGAGTTACAGCTTTCCCCTTAATAAGCCTTTCGCTAAGTCTGGTCGTGTGGAATTGTCAAAGAGATTTTTGGAAACCCCTAGAGGGTTAGGGTAAAATAGAACCATCTTCCGTTAAAAACTGGAAAGAAGCTTTCTGAGAGACTGCTTTGTGTTCTGTTATTTCATCTCACAGAGCTAAAACATTCCCCTCAAGAAGGCGTTCCCTAAAACTGTTCTTGTGGAATTTGCAATGTGATATTTGGAAGCCCATAGAGGGCTCTGGTGAAACAGGAAATATCTTCCGTTAAAAACTGGAAATAAGCTTTCTGAGAAACTGATTTGTGTTGTGTTAGTTCATCTCACAAAGTTACAGCTTCCCCCTCAAGAAGTCTTTCGATAAGATTCTTATTGTGGAATTTCCAAAGTGATATTTGGATGCCCATAGAGTGCTACCGTGAAAAAGGAAATATCTTCAGTCAAAGACTGAAAAGAAGCTTTCTGAAAACTGCTTTGTGTTCTGTTAATTCATCTCACAGAGTTACAGCTCTCCTCTCAGGAAGCCATTCGCTAACACTGTTGTTGTGGAATTTCCAATGTGATATTTGAAAGCCCAAAGAGGGCTATGGAGAAAAAGGAAATATCCTAAGATAAAAAGTGAAAAGAATCTTTCTGAGAAACTGCTTTGTGTTCTGTTAATTCTTCTCACAGAGTTACAGCTTTCCCCTCAGGAAGCCTTTCGCTAATTCTGTTCTTGTGGAATGTTCAAAGTGATATTTGGAAGTCCATAGAGGGCTATGATGAAAAAGGAAATATCTTCAGTTAAAAACTGGAAAGAAGCTTTCTGAGAAACTGCTTTGTGTTCCGTTAATTCATCTCACAGAGTTGCAGCTTTCCTCTCAAGAAGCCTTTTGCTAAGGGTGTTCTTGTGGAATTTGCAAAGAGATTTTTGGAAACCCCTAGAGGGCCAGGGTAAAAAAGGAACCATCTTCCGTTAAAAACCGGAAAGAAGCTTTCTGAGAAATTGCTTTGTGTTGTGTTAATTCATCTCACAGAGTTACAGATTTCCCCTCAGTTAGCCGTTAACTAAGACTGTTCTTTTGAAACTTGCAAAGTGATAATTCGAAGCCCATAGAGGGTTATGGTGAAAAAGGAAATATCTTCAGTTAAAAACTGGAAAGAAGCCTTCTGAGAAACTGCTTTGTGTTCAGTTAATTCATCTCACAGAGTAGCAGCATTCCCCTCAAGAAGCCTTTCGCTGAGACTGTTCTTCTGGAATTTGCAAAGTGATATTTGTAAGCCCGTAGAGGGCTATGGTGAAAAAGAAAATATCCTCAGTTAAAAACTGGAAAGAAGCTTTCTATGAAAGTGCTTTGTGTTCTGATAATTCATCTCACAGAGTTACAGCTTTCCCCTCAAGAATCCTTTCGCTAAGACAGTTCTTGTGGAATTTGAAAGTGATATTTGGAAGCCCATAGAGGGTAATGGTGAAAAAAGAAATATCCTAAGATAAAAACTGGAAAGAAGCTTTCTGAGAAACTGCTTTTTGTTCTGTTAATTCATCTCACAGAGTTACAGCCTTCAACTCAAGAAGCCGTTCGATAAGACTGTTCTTGTGGAATTTGTAAAGTGATATTTGCAAGCCCATAGAGGGCTATGGTGAAAAAGGAAGTATCTTCCGATAAAAATTGGAAAGAAGCTTTCTGAGAAACTGCTTTGTGTTGTGTTAATTGGTCTCACAGAATTACAGCTTTCCCCTCAAGAAGCCTTTCGCGAAGACTCTTCTTGGGGAATTTGGAAAGTGTTATTTGGAAGCCCTAGAGGGCTATGGTGAAAAAGGTAATATCTTCAGTGAAAAACTGAAAAGAAGCACTCTGAGAAACTGCGTGGTGTTCTGGTAATTCATCTCACAGAGTTACAACCTTTCTCTCAAGAAACCTTTCGATAAGACTGTTCTTGTGGAATTTGCAAAGTGATAATTGAAAGCCCAAAGAGGGCTATGGTGAAAAAGGAAATACCTTCCCTTAAAAATTGGAAAGAAGCTTTCTCAGAAACTGCTTTGTGTTCTGTTAAGTCATCTCACAGAGTTACAGCTTTCCCTTCAAGAAGACTTTCGCTAAGACTGTTCTTGTGGAATTTGCAAAGTGATATTTGGAAGCCCCTAGAGGACTATGGTGAAAAAAGAAATATCCTAAGATAAAAACTGAAAAGAAGCTTTCTGAGAAACGGATTGGTTTTCTGTTAATTCATCTCACAGAGTGACAGCTTTCCCCACATGAAACATTTCGCTAAGACTGTTCTTGTGGAATTTGCAAAGTGATGTTTGGAAGCCCATAGAGGGCTATAGTGAAAAAGGAAATATCCTAAGATAAAAACTTTAAAGAAGGTTTTTGAGAAACTGCTTTGTGTTCTGTTAATTCATCTCACAGAGTTACAGCTTTCCCCTTAATAAGCCTTTCGCTAAGTCTGGTCTTGTGGAATTGTCAAAGAGATTTTTGGAAACCCCTAGAGGGTTAGGGTAAAAAAGGAACCATCTTCCGTTAAAAACTGGAAAGAAGCTTTCTGAGAGACTGCTTTGTATTCTGTTATTTCATCTCACAGAGCAAAAACTTTCCCCTCAAGAAGGCGTTCCCTAAAACTGTTCTTGTGGAATTTGCAAAGTGATATTTGGAAGCCCATAGAGGGCTATAGTGAAAAAGGAAATATCCTAAGATAAAAACTTTAAAGAAGGTTTTTGAGAAACTGCTTTGTGTTCTTTTAATTCATCTCACAGAGGTAAAACTTTCGCCTCAAGAAGCCTTTCGCTAAGTCTGTTCTTGTGGAATTTGCAAAGTGATATTTGAAGCCCATAGAAGTCAATTGTGAAAAAGGAAATATCCTAAGATAGAAACTGAAAAGAAGCTTTCTGAGAAACTGCTTTGTGTTCTGTTAATTCATCTCACAGAGTTACATCTTCTACCTCAAGAAGCCTTTCGCTAAGACTGTTTTTGTGGAATTTGCAAAGTGATATTTGGAAGCCCATAGAGGTCTAAGGTGGAAAAGGAAGTATCTTCAATTAAGAACTGAAAAGAAGCTTTCTGAGAAACTGCTTTGTGTTCTGGTGATTCATCTCACAGAGTTACAGCTTTCCCTTCTAGAAGCCATTCGCTAAGACTCTTCTTGTGGAATTTGCAGAGTGATACTTGGAAGCCCGTAGAGGTCTATGGTGAAAAAGGAAATATCTTCCGTTAAAGACTGATAAGAAACTGTGTGAGAAACTGCTTTGTGTTCTGTTAATTCATCTCACAGAGTTACAGCTTTCCCCTTAATAAGCCTTTCGCTAAGTCTGGTCTTGTGGAATTGTCAAAGAGATTTTTGGAAACCCCTAGAGGGTTAATGTAAAAAAGGAACCATCTTCCGTTAAAAACTGGAAAGAAGCTTTCTGAGAGACTGCTTTGTGTTCTGTTATTTCATCTCACAGAGCTAAAACTTTCCCCTCAAGAAGGCGTTCCCTAAAACTGTTCTTGTGGAATTTGCAAAGTGATATTTGGAAGCCCATAGAGCGCTATGGTGAAACAGGAAATATCTTCCGTTAAAAACTGGAAAGAAACTTTCTGAGAAACTGCTTTGTGTTCTGTTAATTCATCTCACAGAGTTACAGCTTTCCCCTCAAGAAGACTTTCGCTTAGAGTGTTCTGGTGGAATTTGCAAGGTGATATTTGGAAGCCCATAGAGGGCTTTGGTGAAAAAGGAAATATCTTCAGTTAAAAACTGGAAAGAAGCTTTCTGAGAAACTGCTTTGTGTTCTGTTAATTCATCTCACGGAATTACAGCTTTCTCCACAAAAATCCTTTCGCTAATACTGTTGATGTGGAATTTTGAACGTGATATTTAGAAGCCCATAGAGGGCTATGGTGAAAAAGGAAATATTTTCAGTTAAAACTGGAAAAAGCTTTCTGTGAAACTGATTTGTGTTCTGTTAATTCGTCTCAGAGTTACAGCTCGCCCCTCAAGAAGCCTTTCGCTAAGACTGTTCTTGTGGAATTTGCAAAGTCTTATTTGGAGGCACATAGAGGGCTTGGTGAAAAAGGAAATATGCTAAGACAAAAACTGGAAAGAATCTTTGTGAGAAACTGTTTTGTGTTCTGTTTATTCTTCTCACAGAGTTACAGCTTTCCCCGCAAGAAGCCTTGCACTGAGACTGTTCTTGTGGAATTTGCAAAGTGATATTTGGAAGCCCTAAGAGGGCTTTGTGAAAAATAAAATATCTTCCGTAAAAAACTGGAAAGAAGCTTTCTGAGAAACTGCTTTCTGTTATGTTAATTCATCTCACAGAGTTACAGCTTTCCCCTCAAGAAGCCTTTCGCTAAGACTGTTCTTGTGGAATTTGCAAAGTGATATTTGGAAGCCCATAGAGGGCTACGGTGAAAAACGAAATATCTTCCGCTAAAAACTGGAAGGAATCTTTCTGAGAAACTGCTTTGTGTTCTGTGAATTCATGTCACAGAGTTACAGCATTCCCCTCAAGAAGCCTTTCTCTAAGCCTGTTCTTGTGGAATTTACAAAGTGATATTTGGAATCCCATAGACGTTAATGAGAAAAAGGAAATATCCTAAGATAAAAACTGAAAAGTAGCTTTCTGAGAAACAGCTTTGTGTTTTGTTAATTCATCTCACAGAGTTACAGCTTTCCCCTCAAGAAGTCTTTCACAAAAACTGTTCTTGTGTAATTTGCAAAGTGATATTTGGAAGACCATAGAGGGCTATGTTGAAAAAGGAAATATAGTAAGATAAAATCCGAAAAGGAGCTATCTGAGAAACTGCTTTCTGTTCTGTTAATTCATCTCAAAGAGTTACAGATTTCCCCTCATGAGGCCGTTCACTAAGACTGTTCTTTTGAAATGTGGAAAGTGATATTTAGAATCTCATAGAGGGCTATGGTGAAAAAGGAAATATTTTCCGTTAAAAAGTGTAAAGAAGGTTTCTGATAAACTGCTTTGTGTTCTGTTAGTTCATCTCACAGACTTACATGTTTCCCTTCAAGAAGCAGTTCACTGAGACTATTCTTGTGAAATTTGAAAAGTGATATTAGAAAACTCATAGAGGGCTATGGTAAAAAAGGAAATATCTTCCGTTAAAAACTTGAAAGAAGCTTTTTGAGAAACTGCCGTGTGTTCTGTTAAAGCATCTCACTGAGTTACAGCTTTCCCCTCAAAAAGGCTTTCGCTAAGACTATTCTTGTGGGATTTGCAAAGTGATATTTGGAAGCCCATAGAGGTCTATGGTGAAAAAGGAAATATCTTTCATTAAAAACTGGAAAGAAGATATCTGAGAAACTGCTTTGTGTTCTGTTAATTCATCTCACAGAGTTACAGTTTTCCCCTCCAGAAGCCGTTCACTAAGACTGTTCCTGTGGAATTTGCAAAGTGATATTTGGAAGCCCATAGAAGGCTCTGGTGAAAAAGGAAACATCCTAAGATAAAAACTGAAAAAAAGCTTTCTGAGAAACTGCTTTGTGTTCTTTTAATTCGTCTCAGAAAGTTGCAGCTTTCCCCTCCAGAAACCTTTCGCTAACACTGTTCTTGTGGAATTTGCAAAGTGATATTTGGAAGCCCAGAGAGAGCTACGGTGAAAAAGTAAATAACTTCAGTTAAGAAATGAAAAGAAGCTTTCCGAGAAACTGCTTTGTGTTCTATTAATTCATCTCAAAGAGTTACAGCTTTCCCCTCAAGAAGCCTTCCGCTAAGACTGTTTTTGAGGAATTTCCAAAGTGATATGTGGAAGCCCATAGAGAGCTATGGTGAAAATGGAAATATCCTAAGATACTAACCGAAAAGAAGGTGTCTGAAAAATTGCTTTGTGTTCTGTTAGTTCATCTCACAGAGCTACAGCTTTCCCCTCAAGAAGGCATTCACTAAGACTGTTTTGTGAAATTTGCGAAGTGATATTTGGAAACCCATAGAGGACTATGGTGAAAAAGGAAATATCTACCGTTAAAAACTGGAAAGAAGCATTCTGAGAAAATGCCGTGTGTTCTGTTAATACGTCTCACTGAGTTACAGCTTTCCTCTCAAGAAGCCTTTCGCTAAGACTGTTCTTGTGGGATTTGAAAAGTGATATTTCGATGCCCAGAGAGGACTATTGTGAGAAAGGAAATATCTTCCGTTAATAACTGGAAAGAAGGTTTGTGAGAAAATGCTTTGTGTTCTGTTAATTGAACTCACAGAGTTAGAGCTTTCCCCTCAAGAAGACTTTCACTAAGACTGTTCTTGTGGAATTTGCAAAGTGATATTTGGAAGTTCAAAAGGGCTCTGGTGAAAAAGGAAATATCCTCAGTTAAAAACTGGAAAGAAGCTTTCTGAGAAACTGCTTTGTGTTCAGTTATTTCCTCTCACAGAGTTACAGCTTTCCCCTCAGGAAGCCGTTCACTAAGACTGTTCTTGTGGAATTGCAAAGTGATATTTTAGGCACATAGAGGGCAATGGTGAAAAAGGAAACATCCTAAGATAAAAACTGAAAAGAAGCTTTCTGAGAAACTGCTTTGTGTTCTGTTAATTCATCTCAAAGAGTTACAGCTTTTGCCTCAAGAATCCTTCCGCTAAGACTGTTTTTGTGGAATTTCCGAGGTGATATTTGGATGCCCATAATAGGCTATGGTGAAAATGGAAATATCCTAAGATAAAAATCGAAAAGAAGCTGTATGAAAAGCTACTTTGTGTTTTGTTAGTTCACTCAAAGAGTTACAGCTTTTCCCTCATGAAGCCGTTCACTAAGACTGTTTTGTGAAATTTGCAAAGTGACATTTGGAAGCCCATAGAGGGCTAAGGTGAAAAAGGAAATATCTTCCGTTAAAAACTGGAAAGAACCATTCTGAGAAAATGCGGTGTGTTCTGTTAGTACATAACACCGAGTTACAGCTTTCCTCTCAAGAAGCCTTTCGCTAAGACTGTGCTTGTGGGATTTCCAAAGTGATATTTGGAACCCCTTGAGGGCTATAGTGAAAAAGGAAATATCTTCAGTTAAATACTGGAAAGAAGCTTTCTGAGAGACTGCTTTGTGTTCTGTTAATTCATTTCACAGAGTTACAGCTTCCCCCTCAAGAAGCCTTTCGCTAAGACTGTTCTTGAGGAATTTGCAAAGTGATATTTGGAAGACCATAGAGAGCTATTTTGAAAATGGAAATATCCTAAGATAAAAACCGAAAAGAAGCTGTCTGAGAAACTGCTTTGTGTTGTGTTAGTTCATCTCACAGTGTTACAGCATTCCCCTCAAGAAGCCCTTGACTAAGACTGTTCTTGTGAAATTTGCAAACTGATACTTGTAATCCCATTGAGGGCTATGGTGAAAAAGGAAGTATCTTTCTTTAAAAACTGGAAAGAAGCTTTTTGAGAAACTGCTTTGTGTTCTGTTAATTCATCTCACAGAGTTACAGTTTTCCCCTCCAGAAGTTTTTCGCTAACATTGTCCTTGTGGAATTTGCAAAGTGACATTTTGAAGCCCATAGTGGGCTATGGTAAAAAAGGAAATATCTTCCGTTAAAAACTGGAAAGAACCTTTCTGAGAAACTGCTTTGTGTTCTCTTAATTTATCTCACAGAGTTACAGCTTTCCTATCATGAAGCCGATTACTAAGACTGTTCTTTTGGAATATGCAAAGTGATGTTTGGAAGCCCATAGAGGGCTACGGTGAAAAAGGAAATATCCTAAGATAAAAACTGAAAAGAAGCTTTCTGAGAAACTGCTTTGTGTTCTGTTAATTCGTCTCCAGCGTTACAGCTTTGCCCTCAAGATGCCTTTCGCTAATACTGTTCTTGTGGAATTTGCAAAGTGATGTTTGAAGCCCGTAGAAGTCTATGGTGAAAAAGGAAATAACTTACGTTAAAAATTGGAAAGAAGCTTTCTGAGAAACTGACGCGTGTTCTGTTAAAATATCTCACCGAGTTACAGCTTTCACCTCAAGAAGCCTTTCGCTAATACTGTTCTTGTGGGACTTGCACAGTGATATTTGGAAGCCCATAGAAGACTATGGTGAAAAAGGAAATATCTTTCCTTAAAAACTGGAAAGAAGATTTCTGAGAAACTGCATTGTGTTCTGTTAATTCATCTCACAGCGTTACAGCTTTCCCCTCCAGAAGCCTTTCGCTAACACTGTTCTTGTGGAATTTGCAAAGTGATATTTGGAAGCCCATAGAGGACTATGGTGAAAAAGGAAATATCTTCCGTTAAAAACTGGAAAGAAGATTTCTGAGAAACTGCTTTGTGTTCTGTTAATGCATCTCACAGAGTAACAGATTTCCCCTCCAGAAGCCTTTCGCTAAGACTGTTCTTGTGGAATTTGCAAAGTGATATTTGGAAGCCCATGGAGGGCTATGGTGAAAAGGAAAATAACTTCCGTTAAAAACTGGAAAGAAGGTTTCTGAGAAACTGCCGTGTGTTCTGTTAATACATCTCACCGTGTTACAGCTTTCCCCTCAAGAAGCCTTTCTATAAGACTGTTCTTGTGGAATTTGCAAAATGATATTTGGAAGCCCTTATTGGGCTATGGTGAAAAAGAAAATATCTTCCGTTAAAAACTGGAAAGAACCTTTCTGAGAAACTACGTTGTGTTCTGTTGGTTAACCTCACAGAGTTACAGCTTTCCTCTCATGAAGACTTTCACTAAGACTGTTCATGTGGAAATTGCAAGGTGATATTTGGAAGCCCATAGACGGTTATGGTGAAAAGGAAATCTCCTAAGAAAAAAATTGAAAAGAAGCTTTCTGAGAAATTGCTTCGTGTTCTGTTAATTCAACTCACAGAGTTACAGCATTCCCCTAAAGAAGCCTAACGCTAAGGGTCTTTCTCTGGAATTTGCAAAGTGATATTTGGAAGCACATAGAGGGCTATGGTGAAAAAGGAACTATGTTCTGTTAAAAACTGAAAAGAAGATTTCTGACACACTGATTTGTAATCTGTTAAATCATCTCACAGAGATACAGCTTTCCCCTCCTGAAGCCTTTCGCTAAGACTGATCTTGTGGAATTTGCAAAGTGATATTTGGAAGCCCATAGAGGGCTATGTTGAAAAAGGAAAATCCTAAGATAAAAACTGAAAAGAAACTTTCTGAGAAACTGCTTTGTGTTGTGTTAATTCATCTCACAGATTTACAGCTTTCCCCTCAAGAAGTCGTTCACTAAGACTGTTCTTGTGAAATTTGCAAAGTGATATTTGGAAGCCCTTTGAGGCGTATGGTGAAAAAGGAAATATACTAAGAAAAAAACTGAAAAGAAGCTTTCTGACAAACTGCTTTGTGTTCTGTTAATTCATCTCAGAGCGTTACAGCTTTCCCCTCAAGAAGCCTTTCGCTAAGACTGTTCTTGTGGAATTTGCAAAGTGATATTTGGAAGCCCATAGATGGCTATGAAGGAAAAGGAAATATTCTTAGGTAAAAAAAGAAAAGAAGCTTTCTGAGAAACTGCTTTGTGTTCTGTTAATTCATTTCACAGAGTTACAGCTTATCCCTCTAAAAGTCTTTCGATAAGACTGTTCTTGTGGGATTTGCAAAGTGATATTTGTACGACCACAGATTGCTATGGTGAAAAAGGAAATATCTTCAGATAAAAACTGGAAAGAAGTTTTCTGAGAAATTGGTTTGTGTTCTGTTAATTAATCTCGAAGAGTTACAGCTTTCCCGTCAAGAAGCCTTTCACCTAGCCTGTTCTTGTGGAATTTGCACAGTGATATCTGGAAGCCCATAGAGGGCTACGGTGAAAAAATAAATATCTTCCGTTAAAAACTGGAAAGAAGATTTGTGAGAAACTGCTTTGTGTTCTTTTAATTCATCTCACAGAGTTACAGCTTTCCCCTCAAGAAGCCTTTCGCTAAGACGCTTCTGTGGAATTTCCAAAGTGATATTTTTTTTAATCCTCTAGAGGGCTACGGTGAAAAAGGAAATATCATCCGTTAAAAACTGGAAAGAAGCTTTCTGAGAAACTGCTTTGTGTTCTGCTAATTCATCTCACAGAGTTTCAGCTTTCACCTCAAGAAGCCATTCACTAAGACTCTTCTTGTGGAATTTACCAAGTGATATTTGGAAGCCCATAGAGGGCTATGGTGAAAAATGAAATATCTTAAGATAAAAACTGAAAAGAAGCTTTCTGACAAACTGCTTTGGTTCTGCTAATTCAACTCACAGAGGTACAGCTGTCTCCTCAAGAAGACTTTCGCTAAGGTTTTTGTTGTGGAATTTGCCAAGTGATATTTGGAAGCTCCTAGAGGGCTATGGTGAAAAAGGAAGTATCCTAAGATAAAAACTTAAAAGAAGCTTTCTGAGAAACTGCACTGTGTTTTCTTAATTGATCTCACGGAGTTATAGATTTCCCCTCCAGAAGCCTTTCGCTAAGACTGTTCTTGTGGAATTTGCAACATGATATTTGGAAGCCCGTAGAGGGCTATGGTGAAAAAGGAAATATCTTCTGTTAAAAACTGGAAAGAAGATTTCTGAGAAACTCCTTTGTGTTCTGCTAATACATCTCATAGAGTTACAGCTTTCCCCTCAAGAAGCCGATCACTATGACTGTTCTTGTGGAATTTGTAAAGTGATACTTGGAAGCCCATAGAGGGCTATGGTGAAAAAGGAAATATCTTCCCTTAAAAACTGGAAATAAGCTTTCTGAGAATCTGCCATGTGTTCTCTTAATGCACCTCACCGAGTTACAGCTTTCCCCTCAAGAAGTCTTTCTCTAGGACTGTTCTTGTGGGATTTGCAAAGTGATATTTGGAAGTCCATAGAGTGCTATGGTGAAAAAGGAAATTTCTTCCATAAAAAACTGGAAAGGAGATTTCTGAGAAATTGCTATTTGTTCTGTTAATTCATCTCACAGATTTGCAGCTTCACCTTCAGAAGCCTTTCGCTAAGACTGTTCTTGTGGAATGTGCAAAGTGATATTTGAAAGCCCATAGAAGGCTATTTTGAAAAAGGAATTATCCTAAGATAGAAACTGAAAAGAAGCTTTCTGAGAAACTGCTTTGTGTTCTGTTAATTCATCTCACAGAGTTACAGCTTTCCCCTCAAGAAGCCTTTCGCTAAGACTGTTCTTGTGGAATTTGCAAAGTGATATTTGGAAGCCCATTGAGGGCTTTGGTGAAAAAGGAAATATCCTAACATAAAAACTAAAAAGAAGCTTTCTGACAAACTGCTTTGTGTTCTGCAAAATCATCTCACAGAGTTACAGCTTATCCCTCAAGAAGGCTTTCGCTAAGACTGTTCTTGTGGAATTTGCAAAGTGTAATTTGGAAGCCCATGAAGGGCTATGGTGAAATAGGAAATATTTTCCATTAAAAACTGGAAAGAAGCTTTCTGAGAAACTGTTTTGTGTTCTGTTTATTCATCTCACAATGTTACAGCTTTCCCCTCAAGAAGCCGTTAACTAAGACTGTTCATGTGGAATTTGCAAAGTGAAATTTGGAATCCCTTAGAGGGCTATGGTGACAAAGGAAATATCTTCCGTTAAAAACCGAAAAGAAGCTCTCTGAGAAATTGCTTTGTGGTCTGTTAGTTCATCTCACAGAGTTACAGCTTTCGCCTGAAGAAGCCTTTCGCTAAGGCTGTTCTTGTGGAATTTGTAAAGTGATATTTGGAAGCCCATAGAGGGCTATAGTGAAAAAGGAAATATCTTCAGTTAAAAACTGAAAAGATGCTTTCTGAGAAACTGCTTTATGTTGTGTTAATTCATCTCACAGACTTACATCTTTCTCCTCAAGAAGCGTTTCACTAAGACTGTTCTTGTGAAATTTGCAAAGTGATATTTGGAAACCCCTAGAGGGCTATGGTGAAAAAGGAAATATCTTCAGTTAAAAACTGCAAAGAAAATTTCTGAGAAACTGCCCGGTGTTCTGTTAATTCATCTCACAGAGTTACAGTTTCCCCTCAAGAAGCCTTTCACTAAGACTGTTCTTGTAAAATTTCCAAAGTAATAATTGGAAACCCATAGTGTGCCATGGTGAAAAAGGAAATATCTTCAGTTAAAACTGGGAAGAAGCTTTCTGGGAAATTCCTTTGTGATCTGTTAATTCATCTCACAGAGTTAAAGCTTCCCCCTCAAGTAGCTTTTCGCTAAGACTGTTCTTGTGGAATTTGCAAAGTGATATTTGGAAACCCCTAGAGGGCTATTGTGAAAAAAGACATATCATAAGATAAAAACTGAAAAGAAGCTTTCTGAGAAACTGCTTTGTTTTCTGTTAATTCATTTCACAGAGTTACAGCTTTCCCCTAGAGAAGTCTTTCACTAAGACTCTTCTTGTGGAATTTGCAAAGTGATATTCGGAAGTCCATAGAGTGCTATGGTGAAAAAGGAAATATCTTCCGTTGAAAACCGGAAAGAAGTTTTTTGAGAAACTGCTGTGAGTTGTGTTAATTCATCTGACAGAGTTACAGCTTCCACCTAAAGAAGCCTTTCGCTACGACTGTTCTTGTGGAATTTGCAAAGTGATATTTGGAAGCCCATAGAGGTCTATGGTGAAAAAGGAAATATCTTTATTTACAAACTGGAAAGAAGCTTTCTGAGAAACTGCTTTGTGTTCCCTTAATTCATCTCAGAGAGTTACAGTTTCCCCCTCAAGAAGCCTTTCGCTAATACTCTTCTTGTGGAACTTGCAAAGTGATATTTGGAAGCACATAGAGGGCTATGGTGAAAAAGGAAATATCTTCAGTTAATACTGAAATGAAGCCTTCTGAGAAACTGCTTTGTGTTCTGTTAATTCATCTCACAGAGTTGCAGCTCTCTCCTCAAGAAGCCATTTGCTAAGACTGTTCTTGTGAAATTTCCAGAGTGATATTTGGTAGCCCATAGAGGGCTATGGTGAAAAAGGAAATATCCTAAAATAAAAAGTGAAAAGAAGCTTTCTGAGAAACTGCTTTGTGTTCTGTTAATTTTTCTCACAAAGTTACAGCTTTTCCATCAAGAAGCCTTTTGCTCAGCCTGTTCTTGTGGAATTTGCAAAGTGATATTTCGAGGCCCAAAGAGTGCTATGGTCAAAAAGGAAATATACTCAGTTTAAAACTGCAAAGAAGTTTTCTGAGAAACTCCTTTGTTTTCTGTGAATTCATCACACAGAGTTACAGTTTTCCCTCAAGAAGCCATTCGCTAAGACCGTTTTTGCGGAATTTGCGAAATGATATTTGGAAGTGCATAGAGGGCTGTGGTGAAAAAGGAAATATCCTGAGATAAAAAAGGAAAAGAAGATTTCTGAGAAAATGCCTTGTGATATGTTAATTCATCTCACAGAGCTCCAGCATTCCCCTCAAGAAGCCTATCGCTAAGACTGTTCTTGTCGAATTTGCAAAGTGATATTTGGAAGCTCATAGAGGGCTATGGTGAAAAAGGAAATATCTTGAGTTGAAAACGTGAAAGAAGCTTTCTGAGAAACTGCTTTCTGTAATGTCAATTCATCTCACAGATTTGCAGGTTTACCCTCAAGAAGCCGTAGACTAAGAGAGTTCTTGTGAAATTTGGAAAGTGATATTTGGAAGCCTATAGAGGGCTATGGTGAAAAAGGAAATATCTTCCGTTTAAAACTGAAAAGAAGCTTTCTGGGAAACTGCTTTGTGTTCTGGTAATTCATCGCAGAGAGTTACAGCTTTCCCTTCAAAAAGCCATTCGCTAAGACTGTTCCTGTGGAATTTGCAAAGCGATAATTGGAAGCCCATAGAGGGCTACAGTGAAATTGAAATATCTTCCATTAAAAACTGGAAAGAAGCTTTCTGAGAAACTGCTTTGTGTTCTGTTAATCCATCTCACAGAGTTACACCTTGCCCCTCAAGAAGGCGTTCACTAAGTCTGTTCTTGTGAAATTTGCAAAGTGATATTTGGAAGCCCAAGGAGTGCTATTGTGAAAAAGGAAATATCTTCAGTTTGAAAGTGCAAAGAAGCTTTCTGAGAAATTCCTTTGTTTTCTGTGAATTCATCTCACAGAGTTACAGCTTTCCCTCAAGAAGCCATTCGCTAAGACTGTTCCTGTGGAATTTGCGAAGTGATATTTGGAAGCCCTTAGAGGGCTATGGTGAAAAAGGAAATATCTTCAGTTGAAAATTTGAAAGAAGTTTTCTGAGAAACTGCTTTGTGTTCTGTTAATTCATCCAACAGAGTTACAGCTTTCCCCTCAAGAAACCTTTCCCTAAGAATGTTCTTGTAGAATTTGCAAAGTGATATTTGGAAGCCCATTGAAGGCTATGGTGAAAATGAAATATCTTTCGTTAAAAACTGGAAAGAAGCTTTCTGAGACTGCTTTGTGTTCTGGTAATTCATCTCAGAGAGTTACAGCATTCCCCTCAAGAAACGGTTCACTAAGACTCTTCTTGTGAAACTTGCAAAGTGATATTTGGAAGCCCATAGAGGGCTATGGAGAAAAAGGAAATATCTTCAGTTAAAAACTGCAAACAAGCTTTCTGAGAAACTGCTTTGTGTTCTGTTTATTCATCTCAGAGAGTTATAGCTTTCCCCTCAAGAAGCCATTTGCTAAGACTGTTCTTCTGGAATTTGCAAATTGATATTTGGAAGCCCATAGAGAGTTATGGTGAAAATGAAATATCTTTCTTTAAAAACTGCAAAGAAGCTGTCTGAGAAACTGCTTTGTGTTCTGTTAATTCATCTCACAGAGTTACAGCTTTCCCCTCAAGAAGACGTTCACTAAGACTGTTCTTGTGAAATTTGCAAAATGATATTTCAAAGCCCATAGAAGGCTACGGTGAAAAGGAAATATCTTCAGTTTAAAACTGCAAAGAAGCTTTCTGAGAAAATGCGTTGTGTTCTGTTAATGCATCTCCCAGAGTTGCAGCTTTCCCCTAAAGAAGCCTTTCGATAAAGCTGTTCTTGTGGAATTTGCAAATTGATACATGGAAGCCCATAGAGGGCTATGGTGAAAAAGGAAATATCTTCAGTTAAATATTGGAAAGAAGCTTTCAGAGAAACTTCTTTGTGTTCTGTTAATTCATCTCACAGAGTTACAGCATTCCCCTCAGGAAGCCTTTCGATGAGACTCTTCTTGTGGAATTTGCAAGGTGATATTTGAAAGCCCCTGGAGAGCTATGGTGTTTAAGGAAATATCTTCAGGTAAAAACTCCAAAGAAGATTTCTGAAAAAGTGCTTTGTGTTCTGTTAGTTCATCTCACACAGTTACAGCTTTTCCCTCAAGAAGGCTTTCGCTAAGACTATTCTTGTGGAATTTGCAAAGTGATATTTGAAAGCCCATAGAGGGCTAAGGTGAAAAAGGAAATATCTTCAGTGAAAGACTGAAAAGAAGCTTTCTGAGAAGCTGCTTTTTGTTTTGTTAATTCATCTCACAGAGTTACAGCTTCACCCTCAAGAAGCCTTTCGTTAAGACTCTTCTTGTGGAATTTGCAAAGTGATATTTGGAAGCCCGTAGAGGGCTAAGGTGAAAAAGGAAATATCTTCAGTGAAAGACTGAAAAGAAGCTTTCTGAGAAGCTGCTTTTTGTTTTGTTAATTCATCTCACAGAGTTGCAGCTCTCCACTCAAGAAGCCATTCGCTAAGACTGTTCTTGTGGAATTTCCAAAGTGATATTTGGAAGCCCATTGAGGTCAATGGTGAAAAAGGAAGTATCTTAAGATAAAAACTGAAAAGAAGCTTTCTGAGAAACTGCTTCATGTTGTGTTAATTCAACTCACAGACTTACAGATTTCTCCTCAAGAAGCCTTTCACTAAGACTGTTCTTGTGAAATATGCAAAGTGATATTTGGAAGCCCATAGCGGCCTATGGTGAAAAAGGAAATATCTTCAGTTAAAAACTGTAAAGAAGCATTTTGAGAAAATGTCCTGTGTACTGTTAATTCATCTCACAGAGTTACAGCTTTCCCCTCTAGAAGTCTTTCACTAAGACAGTTCTTGTGGAATTTCCAAAGTGATATATGGAAGCATATATTTGGCAGGGGTGAAAAAGGAGACATCTTCAGTTAAAACTGGAAAGAAGCTTTCTGAGAAACTGCTTTGTTTTGTGATAATCCATCTCACAGAGTTACAGTTTTCCCCTCAAGAAGCCGTTCACTAAGACTGTTCTTGTCAAATTTGCTAAGTGATATTTCAAAGCCCAAAGAGGGCTATGGTGAAAAAGGAAATACCTTGGGTTAAAAACTGGAAAGAAATTTTCTGAAAAACTTCTTTGTGTCCTGTTAATTCATCTCACAGAGTTACAGCTTTTCCCTCAAGAAGGCTTTCACTAAGATTGTTCTTGTGGAATTTGCAAAGTGATATTTGGAAGCCCCTAGACGGCTATGGTGAAAAAGAAAATGTGTTCAATTAAAAACTGAAAGAAGATTTCTGAGAAACTGCTTTGTGTTCTGTTAATTCATGTCACAGAGTTACAGTTTTACCCTCAAGAAGACTTTCGCTAAGACTGTTCTTGTGGAATTTGAAAAGTGATATTTGGAAGCCCATAGAGGGCTATGCTGAAAAAGGAAATATCCTATGATAAAAACTGAAAAGAAGCTTTCTGAGAAAGTGCTTGGTGTACTGATAATTCATCTCACAGAGCTACAGCTTTCCCCTCAAGAAGCGTTTTACTAAGACTCTTCTTGTGGAATTTGCAAAGTGATATTTGGAAGACAATAGAGGGCTATGGTGAAAAAGGAAATATCTTCAGTTAAAGACTGAAAGGAAGCTTTCTGAGAAACTGCTTTGTATTCTGTTAATTCATCTCACAGAGTTTCAGCTCTCCCCTCAAGAAGCCATTCGGTAAGACTGTTCTTGTGGAATTTCCAACGTGATATTTGGAAGCCCGTAGAGGGCTATGGTGAAAAAGGAAATATCCTAAAATAAAAACTGAAAAGAATCATTCTAATAAACTGTTTTGTGTTCTGTTATTTCTTTTCACAGAGTTACAGCTTTTCCCTTAAGAAGCCTTTTGCTAAGACTGTTCTTGTGTAATTTGCAAAGTGATATTTGGAAGCCCATAGAGGTCTATGGTGAAAAGGGAAGTATCTTCCGTTAAAAACTTGAAAGAAGCTTTCTGAGAAACTGCTTTATGTTGCGTTAATTCATCTCACAGACTTACAGATTTCTCCTCAAGAAGCGTTTCAATAAGACTGTTCTTGTGAAATTTACAAAGTGATATTTGGAAGCCCATAGAGGGCTATGGTGAAAAAGAAAATATCTTCAGTTAAAAACTGGAAAGAAGCTTTCTGAGAAACTGCTTTGTGTTCTGATAATTCATCTCACAGAGCTACAGCTTTCCCCTCAAAAAGCCATTCGCTAAGACTGTTCCTGTGGAATTTGCAAAGTGATATTTGGAAGCCCTTAGAGGGCTATGGTGAAAAAGGAAATATCTTCAGTTAAAACTGCAAAGAAAATTTCTGAGAAACTGCCCTGTGTTCTGTTAATATCATCTCACAGAGTTACAGCTTTCCCCTCAAGAAGCCTTTCGCTGAGACTGTTCTTGTGGAACTTCCAAAGTAATATTGGGAAGCCCAAAGTGGGCCATGGTGAAAAAGGAAATATCTTCATTTATTCTGGAAAGAAGCTTTCTGGGAAATTGCTTTGTGTTCTGTTAATTCATCTAACAGAGTTACAGCTTCCCCCTCAAGTAGCTTTTCGCTAAGACTGTTCTTCTGGAGTTTTCAAAGTGATATTTGGAAGCCCCTAGAGGGCCACCGTGAAAAAAGAAATATCCTAAGATAAAAACTGAAAAGAAGCTTTCTGAGAAACGACTTTGTTTTCTGTAAGTTCATCTCACAGAGTTACAGCTTTCTCCTCAGTAAGACTTTTGCTAAGACCGTTCTTGTGGAATCTGCAAAGTCATATTTGGAAGCCCAAAGAGCGCTAAGGTGAAAAAGGAAATATCTTCCGTTAAACACTGGAAAGAAGATTTCTGAGAAACTGCTTTGTGTTCTGTTAATTCATCTCACAGAGTTACAGCTTTCCTCTCCAGAATCCTTTCTCTAATACTGTTACTGTTTAATTTTCTAAGTGATACTTGGAAGAGAGAAGAGGGCTATGGTGAAAAAGGAAATATCTTCAGTTAATAACTTGAAAGAAGCTTTCGGAGAATCTGCTTTGTGTTCTGTTAATTCATCTCACAGAGTTACAGCTTTCCACTCAAGAAGCCTTTCTTTACGACAGTTCTTGTGGAATTTGCAAAGTGATATATGGAAGCCCTTAGAGGGCTACGTTAAAAAAGGAAATATCTTCAGTTAAAAACTGGAAAGAAGCTTTCTGAGAAACTGCTTTGTGTTCTGATAATTCATTTCACAGAGTGACAGCTTTCTCCTCAAGAAGCCATTCTCTAATGCTGTTCTTGTGGAATTTGCCAAGTGATATTTGGAAGCCCCTAGAGGGCTATGGTGAAAAAGGAAATATCTTCCGTTAAAAAGCGAAAAGAAGCTTTCTGAGAAACTGCTTTGTGTTCTGTTAATTCATCTCACAGAGTTACAGCTTTCCCCTCAAGAATCCTTTCACTAAGACTGTTCTTGTGGAATTTGCAAAGTGATATTTGGAAGCCCATTGAGGGCTTTGGTGAAAAAGGAAATATCCTAGCATAAAAACCTAAAAGAAGCTTTCTGACAAACTGCTTTGTGTTCTGCTAAATCATCTCACAGAGTTACAGCTCATCCCTCAAGAAGACTTTCGCTAAGACTGTTCTGGTGGAATTTGCAAAGTGTAATTTGGAAGCCCATGAAGGGCTATGGTGAAATAGGAAATATTTTCCATTAAAAACTGGAAAGAAGCTTTCTGAGAAACTGTTTTGTGTTCTGTTTATTCATCTCACAATGTTACAGCTTTTCCCTCAAGAAGCCGTTAACTAAGACTGTTCATGTGGAATTTGCAAAGTGAAATTTGGAATCCCTTAGAGGGCTATGGGACAAAGGAAATATCTTCCGTTAAAAACCGAAAAGAAGCTCTCTGAGAAATTGCTTTGTGTTCTGTTAGTTCATCTCACAGAGTTACAGCTTTCGCCTGAAGAAGCCTTTCGCTAAGACTGTTCTTGTGGAATTTGTAAAGTGATATTTGGAAGCCCATAGAGGGCTATGGTGAAAAAGGAAAAGTCTTCAGTTAAAAACTGAAAAGATGCTTTCTGAGAAACTGCTTTATGTTGTGTTAATTCATCTCACAGACTTACATCTTTCTCCTCAAGAAGCGTTTCACTAAGACTGTTCTTGTGAAATTTGCAAAGTGATATTTGGAAACCCATAGAGGGCTATGGTGAAAAAGGAAATAGTTTCAGTTAAAAACTGGAAAGAAGCTTTCTGAGAAACTTCTTTGTGTTCTGTAAATTCATCTCACACAGTTACAGCTTTACTCCTAAGAAGCCTTTGGCTAATAATGTTCTTGTGGAATTTCCAAAGTGATATTTGTAAGCCCACAGAGGGCTATGGCGAAAAAGGAAATATTTTCTGTTAAAAACTGGAAAGAAACTTTCTGAGAAACTGCTTTGTGTTCTGTTAATTCCTCTCACAGAATTACAGCTTTTCCTTCAAGAAGCCTTTCGCTAATGCTGTCTTGTGGAATTTGCAAAGTGATATATTGAAGCACATAGAGGTCTATGGTGCAAAGAGAAATATCCTAAGGTAAACCTGAAAAGAAGCTTTCTGAGAAACTGCTCTGTGTTCTGTTAATTCATCCCAGAGAGTTAAAGCGTTCCCTCAAGAAACCTTTCGCCAAGACTGTTCTTGTGGCATTTGCAAAGTGATATATTGAAGCACATAGAGGGCTATGGTGCAAAAGGAAATATCCTAACATAAAAACTGAAAAGAAGCTTTATGAGAAACTGCTTTGTGTTCTGCTAATTCATCTGAGAGAGTTACAGCTTTCGCCTCAAGAAGCCTTTGGCTAAGACTGTTCTTTTGGAATTTGAAAAGTGATATTTGTAAACCCATAGAGGGCTATGGTGAAAAAGGAAATACCTTCAGTTAAAAATTGAAAAGAAGATTTCTGTCAAACTGCTTCGAGTTCTGTTAATTCATCTCACAGAGTTACAGCTTTCCCCTCAAGAAACCTTTCGCTAAGACTGTTCTTGTAGGATTTGCAAAGCTATATTTGGAAGCCCATCGCGGGCTATGGTGTAAAAGGAAATATATTCGGTTAAAAACTGGAAAGAAGCTGTCTGAGAAACTGCTTTGTGTTCTGTTAATGCATCTGACAGAGTTACAGCTTTACCCTAAAGAAGCCTTTCGCTAAGAATGTTCTTGTGGAATTTGCAAAGTGATATTTGGAAGCCCGTAGAGGGCTATGGTGAAAAAGGAAATATCCTAAGATAAAAACAGAAAAGAGGCTTTATGAGAAAGTGCTTTATGTTCGGTTAATTCATCATACAGAGTTACAGATTTCCCCTCAAGAAGACTATATCCAAGACTGTTCTTGTGGAATTTGCAAAGTGATACTTGGAAGCCCTACAGGGTTATGGTGAAAAAGGAAATATCTTCCGTTAAAAAGTGGAAAGACGCTTCCTGAGAAACTGCTTTGTGTTCTGTTAATTCATCTCACAGAGCTACAGGATTCCCCTAAAGAAGCCTTTCGCTACGACTGTTCTTGTGGAATTTGCAAAGTGATATTTGAAAGCCCATAGAGTGCTATTTTGAAAAAGGAAATATCCTAAGGTAAAGCTGAAAAGAAGTTTTATGAGAAACGGCTTTGTGTTCTGTTAATTCATCTCACAGACTTACAGCTTTCCCCTCAAGAAGTCATTTGCTAAGACTGATTTGTGGAATTTGCAAAGTTATATTTGGAAGCCCCTAGAGGGCTATGATGAAAAAGGAAATATCCTAAGATAAAAACTGAAAAGAAGCTTTCTGAGAAACTGCTTTGTGTTCTGTTATTCACTTCACAGAGATACAGCTTTCCCCTCTAGAAACCTTTTGCTAAGACTGTACTTGTGGAATTTGCAAAGTGATATTTGGAAGCACATAGAGGTCTACGGTAAAAAAGGAAAGATCTTCAGTTAAAAACCTGAAAGAAGCATTTTGAGAAACTGCTTTGTGTTCTGTTAATTCATTTCACAGAGTTACATCTTAACCTTCAGGGACCCTTTCGCTAAGACTGTCCTTGTGGAATTTGCAAAGTGATATTTGGAAGCCCATAGAGGGCTATGGTGAAAAAGGAAATATCTTCCGTTAAAAACTGTAAAGAAGCTTTCTGAGAAACTGGTTTGTGTTCTGTTAATTCATCTCATAGAGTTACAGATTTCCCCTCAAGAAGACTTTCGCTAAGATTGTTCTTGTGGAATTTCCTAAGTGATATTTGGAAGCCCATAGAAGGCTATGGTGAAAATGAAATATCTCCCTTTAAAAACTGGAAAGAAGCTTTCTGAGAAACTGATTTGTGTTCTGTTAATTCATCTCTCATAGTTACACATTTCCCTTCAGGAAGCCTTTGCTAAGACTGTATTGTGGAATTTGCATTGTGATATTTGGAAGCCCATATTGGGCTATGGTGAAAAAGGAAATATACTAAGATAAAAACTGGAAAGAAGCTTTCTGAGAAACTGCTTTGTGTGAAGAAGACTTTCGATAAGACTGTTCTTGTGAAATTTGCAAAGTGGTATTTGGAAACCCATAGAGCGCTGTGGTGAAAAACTAAATATCTTCAGTTAAGTACTGCAAAGAAGCTTTCTGAGAAACTGCGTTGTGTTCTGTTAATTCATCTCACAGAGTTACATCTTCCCTCTTGAGAAGCATTTCGCTAAGACTGTTCTTGTGGAATTTGCAAAGTGATATTTGGGAGCCCTTAGATGTCTATGGTGAAAAAGGAAATATCTTCAGTTAAAAACTGAAAAAAAAACTTTCTGAGAAACTGATTTGTCTTCTGTTAATTTAACTGACAGAGTTACAGCTTTCCCCTCAAGAAGTCCTTCGCTAAGGGTGTTCTTTTAGAATTTGCAAAGAGATAGTTGGAAGCCCATTGAGCGCTCTGGTGAAAATGGAAATATCCTAAGATAAAAAGTGTAAAGAAGCTTTCTGAGAATCTGTTTTGTGTTCTGTTAATTGAACTTACAGGGTTACAGCTTTACCCTCAATAAGCCTTTCGCTGAGACTGTTTTGTGGAATTTGCAAAGTGATATTTGGAAGCCCATAGAAAGCTATTGTGAAAAAGGAAATACCCTAAGATAAAAATTGAAAAAAAGTTTTCTGAGAAACTGCTTTGTGTTCTGTTATTTCATCTCATAGAGTTACAGCTTCCCCCTAGAGAAGCCTTTCGCTAAGACTGTTCTTGTGGTATTTGCAAAGTGATATTTGGAAGCTCATAGAGGACTTTGGTGAAAAAGGAAATATCTTCAGTTAAAAACCGGAAAGAAGCTTTCTGAGAAACTGCTTTGTTTTCTGTTAATTCATCTCACAGTGTTACAGATTTCCCTCCAGGAAGCCTTTAGATAAGACTGTTTTGTGGAAATTGCAAGGTGATATTTGGAAGCCAATAGAGGGCTATGGTGAAAAAGGAAATATACTTAGATAAAAACTGCAAGGAAGCTTTCTGAGAAACTGCTTTGTGTTCTGTTAATTCATCTCACAGAGTTACAGCTTTCCACTCAAGAAGCCGTTCACTAAGACTGTTCTTGTCGAATTTCCAAAGTGATATTTGGAAGCCCTTAGAGGGCTATGGTGAAAAAAGAATTATCTTCCGTTGAAAACTGGAAAGAAGCTTTCTGAGAAACTGGTTCGTGTTTTGTTAATTCATCTCACAGAGTTACAGCTTTCCCCTCAAAAAGCCTTTGGCTACGACTGTTCTTGTTTAATTTGCAAAGAGATTATTGGAAGCCCATAGAGGGCTATGGTGAAAAAGGAAATATCTTCCGTTAAAAACTGGTAGGAAGCTTTCTGAGAAACTGCTTTGTGTTCTCTTAATTCATCTCACAGAGTTACAGCTTCCCCCTAGAGAAGCCTTTGGCTAAGATTCTTCTTGTGGAATTTATAAAATGATATTTGGAAGCCCATAGAGGGCTACGGTGAAAAAGGAAATATCTTCAGTTAAAGACTGAAAAGAAGCTTTCTGAAAAAGCTTTGTGTTCTGTTAGTTCATTTCAGAGAGCTACAGCTCTACCCTCAAGAAGCCATTCGCTAAGACTGTTCTTTTGTAATTTGCAAAGTGATATTTGGAAGCCCATAGTGGGCTATGGTGAAAAAGAAAATATCTTCAGTTAAAAACTGAAAGGAAGCTTTCTGAGAAACTGCTCTGTGTTCTGTTAATTAGTGACAGCTTTCCCCTCAAGAAGTCTTTCGCTAAGACTGTTCTTGTGGAATTTGCAAAGTGCTATTTGGAAGCCCAAAGAGGGCTATGGTGAAAAAGGAAGTATCCTAAGATAAAAACTGATAAGAAGCTTTCTGATAAAGTGTTTTGTGTTCTGCTAATTCATCTCACAGTGTTACAGCTTTCATCTCAAGGAGCCTTTCGCTAAGACTGGTCTTGTGGAATTTGCAAAGTGATATTTTGGAGCCCTTAAAGGGCTATGGTGAAAAAGGAAATATCTTTAGTTAAAATCTGGAAAGAAGCTTTATGAGAAAGTGCTTTTTGTTTTTTTAATTCATCTGGAATTTCCAACGGGATATTTGGAAGCCCATTGAGGGCTATGGTGAAAAAGGAAGTATCCTAAGATAAAAACTGAAAAGAAGCTTTCTGAGAAACTGCTTCATGTTGTGTTAATTCATCTCACAGACCTACAGTTTTCTCCTCAAGAAACCGTTCACTAAGACTGTTCTTGTGAAATTTGCTAAGTGATATTTGGAAGCCCATAGAGGCCTATGGTGAAAAAGGAAATATCCTCAGTTAAAAACTGGAAAGCTTTCTGAGAAACTGTCCTGTGTTCTGTTAATTCATCTCACAGAGTTACAGTTTTCCCCTCAAGAAGTCTTTCGCTAAGATAGTTCTTGGGGAATTTCCAAAGTGATATTTGGAAGCCCATATTGGGCAGTGGTGAAAAAGGAAATAACTTCAGATAAAACTGGAAAGAATCTTTCTGAGAAACTGCTTTGTTTTGTGATAATTCACCTCACAGAGTTACAGCTTTCCCCTCAAGAAGCCGTTCACTAAGACTGTTCTTGTGAAATTTGCAAAGTGATATTTGGAAGAACAAAGAGGACTATGGTGAAAAAGGAAATATCTTCCGTTAAAAACTGGAAAGAAACTTTCTGAGAAACTTCTTTGTGTCCTCTTTATTCATCTCACTGAGTTACAGCTTTTAACTCAAGAAGGCTTTCGCTACGTATGTTCTTGTGGAGTTTGCTACGTGATATTTGGAAGCACATAGACGGCTATGGTGAAATAGAAAATATCTTCAATTAAAAACTGCAAAGAAGATTTCTGAGAAACTGCTTTGTGTTCTGTTAATTCATGTCACAGAGTTACAGCTTTACCCTCAAGAAGCCATTCGCTAAGACTGTTCTTGTGGAATTTGAAAAGTGATATTTGGAAGCCCCTGGATGGTTATGGTGAAAATGAAATATCTTCCATTAAAAACTGGAAAGAAGCTTTCTGAGAAACTGCTTTGTGTTCTGTTAATTCATCTCAAAGAGTTACAGCTTCCCCCTCAATAAGCCTTTCGATAAGACTGTTCTTGTGGAATTTGCAAAGTGATATTTGGAAGCCCATAGAGGGCTATGATGAAAAAGGAAATATCTTCAGTTAAAAACTGAAAAGAAGCTTTCTGAGAAACTGCTCTGTGTTCTGTTACGTCATCTCACAGAGTTACAGCTTTCCCCACAAGAAGCCTTTCGATAAGACTGTTCTTGTGGTATTTGCAAAGTGATATTTGGAAGCTCATAGAGGGCTTTGGTGAAAAAGGAAATATCTTCAGTTAAAAACCGGAAAGAAGCGTTCTGACAAACTGCTTTGTTTTCTGTTAATTCATCTCACAGTGTTACAGATTTCCCTCCAGGAAGCCTTCGATAAGACTGTTTTGTTAAAATTGCAAGGTGATATTTGGAAGCCAATAGAGGGCTAAGGTGAAAAAGGAAATATACTTAGATAAAAACTGCAAGGAAGCTTTCTGAGAAACTGCTTTGTGTTCTGTTAATTCTTCTCACAGAGTTACAGCTTTCCACTCAAGAAGCCGTTCACTAAGACTGTTCTTGTGGAATTTCCAAAGGGATAATTGGAAGCCCTTAGAGGGCTATGGTGAAAAAGGAATTATCTTCCGTTAAAAACTGGAAAGAAGCTTTCTGAGAAACTGCTTTGTGTTCTGTTAATTCATCTCACAGAGTTACAGCTTTCCCCTCAAAAAGCCTTTGGCTACGACTGTTCTTGTTTAATTTGCAAAGAGATTATTGGAAGCCCATAGAGGGCTATGGTGAAAAAGGAAATATCTTCCGTTAAAAACTGGTAGGAAGCTTTCTGAGAAACTGCTTTGTGTTTTCTTAATTCATCTCACAGAGTTACAGCTTCCCCCTAGAGAAGCCTTTGGCTAAGATTTTTCTTGTGGAATTTATAAAATGATATTTGGAAGCCCATAGAGGGCTACGGTGAAAAAGGAAATATCTTCAGTTAAAGACTGAAAAGAAGCTTTCTGAAAAAGCTTTGTGTTCTGTTAGTTCATTTCAGAGAGCTACAGCTCTCCCCTCAAGAAGCCATTCGCTAAGACTGTTCTTTTGTAATTTGCAAAGTGATATTTGGAAGCCCATAGTGGGCTATGGTGAAAAAGAAAATATCTTCAGTTAAAAACTGAAAGGAAGCTTTCTGAGAAACTGCTCTGTGTTCTGTTAATTCATCTCACAGAGTGACAGCTTTCCCCTCAAGAAGTCTTTCGCTAAGACTGTTCTTGTGGAATTTGCAAAGTGCTATTTGGAAGCCCAAAGAGGGCTATGGTGAAAAAGGAAGTATCCTAAGATAAAAACTGATAAGAAGCTTTCTGATAAAGTGTTTTGTGTTCTGCTAATTCATCTCACAGTGTTACAGCTTTCATCTCAAGGAGCCTTTCGCTAAGACTGGTCTTGTGGAATTTGCAAAGTGATATTTTGGAGCCCTTAGAGGGCTATGGTGAAAAAGGAAATATCTTTAGTTAAAAACTGGAAAGAAGCTTTCTGAGAAACTGCTTTTTGTTTTTTTAATTCATCTCACAGAGTTACAGCTCTCCACTCAAGAAGCCATTCGCTGAGACCGTTCCTTTGGAATTTCCAAAGTGATATTTGGAAGCCCATTGAGGGCTGTGGTGAAAAAGGAAGTATCCTAAGATAAAAACTGAAAAGAAGCTTTCTGAGAAACTGCTTCATGTTGTGTTAAACCGTTCACTAAGACTGTTCTTGTGAAATTTGCAAAGTGATATTTGGAAGCCCATAGAGGCCTATGGTGAAAAAGGAAATATCCTCAGTTAAAAACTGGAAAGAAGCTTTCTGAGAAACTGTCCTGTGTTCTGTTAATTCATCTCACAGAGTTACAGTTCTCCCCTCAAGAAGTCTTTCGCTAAGATAGTTCTTGGGGAATTTCCAAAGTGATATTTGGAAGCCCATATTGGGCAGTGGTGAAAAAGGAAATAACTTCAGATAAAACTGGAAAGAATCTTTCTGAGAAACTGCTTTGTTTTGTGATAATTCGCCTCACAGAGTTACAGCTTTCCCCTCAAGAAGCCGTTCACTAAGACTGTTCTTGTGAAATTTGCAAAGTGATATTTGGAAGAACAAAGAGGGCTATGGTGAAAAAGGAAATATCTTCCGTTAAAAACTGGAAAGAAACTTTCTGAGAAACTTCTTTGTGTCCTCTTTATTCATCTCACTGAGTTACAGCTTTTAACTCAAGAAGGCTTTCGCTACGTATGTTCTTGTGGAGTTTGCTACGTGATATTTGGAAGCCCATAGACGGCTATGGTGAAATAGAAAATATCTTCAATTAAAAACTGCAAAGAAGATTTCTGAGAAACTGCTTTGTGTTTTGTTAATTCATGTAACAGAGTTACAGCTTTACCCTCAAGAAGCCATTCGCTAAGACTGTTCTTGTGGAATTTGAAAAGTGATATTTGGAAGCCCCTGGATGGTTATGGTGAAAATGAAATATCTTCCATTAAAAACTGGAAAGAAGCTTTCTGAGAAACTGCTTTGTGTTCTGTTAATTCATCTCAAAGAGTTACAGCTTCCCCCTCAATAAGCCTTTCGATAAGACTGTTTTGTGGAATTTGCAAAGTGATATTTGGAAGACCATAGAGGGATATGATGAAAAAGGAAATATCTTCAGTAAAAAACTGAAAAGAAGCTTTCTGAGAAACTGCTCTGTGTTCTGTTACGTCATCTCACAGAGTTACAGCTTTCCCCACAAGAAGCCTTTCGATAAGACTGTTCTTGTGGTATTTGCAAAGTGATATTTGGAAGCTCATAGAGGGCTTTGGTGAAAAAGGAAATATCTTCAGTTAAAAACCGGAAAGAAGCTTTCTGAGAAACTGCTTTGTTTTCTGTTAATTCATCTCACAGTGTTACAGATTTCCTCCAGGAAGCCTTTCGATAAGACTGTTTTGTTAGAATTGCAAGGTGATATTTGGAAGCCAATAGAGGGCTATGGTGAAAAAGGAAATATACTTACATAAAAACTGCAAGGAAGCTTTCTGAGAAACTGCTTTGTGTTCTGTTAATTCATCTCACAGAGTTACAGCTTTCCACTCAGGAAGCCGTTCACTAAGACTGTTCTTGTCGAATTTCCAAAGTGATATTTGGAAGCCCTTAGAGAGCTATGGTGAAAAAGGAATTATCTTCCGTTAAAAACTGGAAAGAAGCTTTCTGAGAAACTGGTTGGTGTTCTGTTAATTCATCTCACAGAGTTACAGCTTCCCCCTAGAGAAGCCTTTCGCTAAGATTCTTCTTGTGGAATTTACAAAATGATATTTGGAAGCCCATAGAGGGCTACGGTGAAAAAGGAAATATCTTCAGTTAAAGACTGAAAAGAAGCTTTCTGAAAATGCTTTGTGTTCTGTTAGTTCATTTCAGAGAGCTACAGCTCTCCCCTCAAGAAGCCATTCGCTAAGACTGTTCTTTTGTAATTTGCAAAGTGATATTTGGAAGCCCATAGTGGGCTATGGTGAAAAGAAAATATCTTCAGTTAAAAACTGAAAGGAAGCTTTCTGAGAAACTGCTCTGTGTTCTGTTAATTCATCTCACAGAGTGACAGCTTTCCCCTCAAGAAGTCTTTCGCTAAGAATGTTCTTGTGGAATTTGCAAAGGGCTATTTGGAAGCCCAAAGAGGGCTATGGTGAAAAAGGAAGTATCCTAAGATAAAAACTGATAAGAAGCTTTCTGATAAAGTGTTTTGTGTTCTGCTAATTCATCTCACAGAGTTACAGCTTTCATCTCAAGAAGCCTTTCGCTAAGACTGGTCTTGTGGAATTTGCAAAGTGATATTTTGGAGCCCTTAGAGGGCTATGGTGAAAAAGGAAATATCTTTAGTTAAAAACTGGAAAGAAGCTTTCTGAGAAACGCTTTTTGTTTTTTTAATTCATCTCACAGAGTTACAGCTTTCCACTCAAGAAGCCATTCGCTGAGACTGTTCCTTTGGAATTTCCAAAGTGATATTTGGAAGCCCATTGAGGGCTATGGTGAAAAAGGAAGTATCCTAAGATAAAAACTGAAAAGAAGCTTTCTGAGAAACTGCTTCATGTTGTGTTAATTCATCTCACAGACTTACAGTTTTCTCCTCAAGAAGCCGTTCACTAAGACTGTTCTTGTGAAATTTGCAAAGTGATATTTGGAAGCCCATAGAGGCCTATGGTGAAAAAGGAAATATCCTCAGTTAAAAACTGGAAAGAAGCTTTCTGAGAAACTGTCCTGTGTTCTGTTAATTCATCTCACAGAGTTACAGTGTTCCCCTCAAGAAGTCTTTCGCTAAGATAGTTCTTGGGGAATTTCCAAAGTGATATTTGGAAGCCCATATTGGGCAGTGACGAAAAAGGAAATAACTTCAGATAAAACTGGAAAGAATCTTTCTGAGAAGCTGCTTTGTTTTATTCATCTCACTGAGTTACAGCTTTTAACTCAAGAAGGCTTTCGCTACGTATGTTCTTGTGGAGTTTGCTACGTGATATTTGGAAGCCCATAGACGGCTATGGTGAAATAGAAAATATCTTCAATTAAAAACTGCAAAGAAGATTTCTGAGAAACTGCTTTGTGTTCTGTTAATTCATCTCAAAGAGTTACAGCTTCCCCCTCAATAAGCCTTTCGATAAGACTGTTCTTGTGGAATTTGCAAAGTGATATTTGGAAGCCCATAGAGGGCTATGATGAAAAAGGAAATATCTTCAGTTAAAAACTGAAAAGAAGCTTTCTGAGAAACTGCTCTGTGTTCTGTGAGGTCATCTCACAGAGTTACAGCTTTCCCCTCAAGAAGCCTTTCGCGAAGACTGTTCTTGTGGAATTGGCAAAGTGATATTTGGAAGCCCATAGAGGGCTATGGTGAAAAAGGAAATATCCTATGATAAAAACTGAAAAGAAGCTTTCTGAGAAAGTGCTTTGTGTTCTGCTAATTCATCTCACAGAGTTACAGCTTTCCCCTCAAGAAGCCTTTCACTAAGACTGTTCTTGTGGAATTTGCAAAGTGATAATTGGGAACCCATAAAAGGCTATGGTGAAAAAGGAAATATCTTTAGTTAAAAACTGGAAAGATGCTTTCTGAGAAACTGCATTGTGTTCTGTTAATTCATCTCACAGAGTTACAGCTTCCCAATCAGAAGCCTTTCGCTAAGACTCTTCTTGTGGAATTTGCAAAGTGATATTTGGAGGACAATAGAGGGCTATGGTGAAAAAGGAAATATCTTCAGTTAAAGACTGAAAAGAAGCTTTCTGAGAAACTGCTTTGTATTCTGCTAATTCATCTCACAGAGTTTCAGCTCTCCGCTCAAGAAGCCATTCGCTAAGACTGTTCTTGTGGAATTTCCAAAGTGATATTTAGAAGCCCATAGAGGGCTACGGTGGAAAATGAAATATCCTGAAATAAAAACTGAAAAGAATCACTCAGATAAACTGCTTTGTGTTCTGTTATTTCTTCTCACAGAGTTACAGCTTTTCCCTCAAGAAGTCTTTCCCTAAGTCTGTTCTTGTGTAATTTGCAAAGTGATATTTGGAAGCTCATAGAGGTCTATGGTGAAAAAGGAAATATCTTCCTTTAAAAACTGGAAAGAAGCTTTCTGAGAAACTGCTTTATGTGGTTTTAATTCATCTCACCGACTTACATCTTTCTCCTCAAGAAGCGTTTCACTAAGACTGTTCTTGTGAAATTTGCAAAGTGATACTTGGAAGCCCATAGAGGGCTATGGTGAAAAAGGAAATATCTTCCGTTAAAAACTGCAAAGAATGTTTCCGAGAAACTACCATGTGTTCTGTTAATTCTTCTCACAGAGTTACAGTTTCCCCTCAAGAAGCCTTTCACTAAAACTGTTCTTGTGGAAGTTCCAAAGTAATATTTGGAAGCCCAGAGTGGGCCATGGTGAAAAAGGAAATATCTTCAGTTAAAACTGGAAAGAAGCTTTCTGGGAAATTGCTTTTTGTTCTGTTAATTCATCTCACAGAATTACAGCTTCCCCCTCAAGTAGCTTTTTCCTAAGACTGTTCTTGTGCAATTTGCAAAGTGATATTTGGAAACCCCTAGAGGGCTATTGTGAAAAAAGAAATATCCTAAGATAAAAACTGAAAAGAAGCTTTCTGAGAAACGGCTTTGTGTTCTGGTAATTCATCTCACAGAGTTACAGCTTTCCCCTCAAAAAGTCATTCTCTAAGACTATTCTTGTGGAATTTGCAAAGTGATATTTGGAAGCCCATAGAGGGCTATGGTGAAAAAGGAAATATCTTCAGTTAATACTGAAAAGAAGCTTTCTGAAAAACTGCTTTGTGTTCTGTTAATTCATCTCACAGTGTTGCAGCTCTCCCCTCAAGAAGCCATTCGCTAAGACTGTTCTTGTGAACTTTCCTAAGTGATATTTGGTAGCCCTTAGAGGGCTATGGTGAAAAAGGAACTATCCTAAAATAAAAAGTGAAAAGAAGCTTTCTGAGAAACTGCTTTGTGTTCTGTTAATTCATTAAACATAGTTACAGCTTTCCCCTCAAGAAGCCTTTCCCTAAGAATGTTCTTTTAGAATTTTCAATGTGATATTTGGAAACACATAGAAGGCTATGGTGAAAATGAAATATCTTTTGTTAAAAACTGGAAAGAAGCCTTCTGAGACTCCTTTGTGTTCTGTTAATTCATCTCAGAGAGTTACAGCATTCCCCTCAAGAAGCAGTTCACTAAGACTCTTCTTGTGAAATTTGCAAAGCGATATTTGGAAGCCCATAGAGGGCTATAGAGAAAAAGGAAATATCTTCAGTTAAAAACTGCAAAGAAGCTTTCTGAGAAACTTCTTTGTGTTCTGTTAATTCATCTCACAGAGATACAGCTTTCCCCTCAAGAAGCCTTTGGATAAGACTGTTCTTGTGGATTTGCAAAGTGATATTTTAAAGACCATAGAGGGCTATAGTGAAAAAGGAAATATCTTCAGTTAAAAACTGGATAGAAGCTTTCTGAGGAACTGCTTTGTGTTCTGTTAATTCATCTCACAGAGTTACAGCTTTCCCCTAAAGAAGCCTTTCCCTAAGACTGTTCTTGTGGAATTTGCAAAGTGATATTTGGAAGCCCATAGAAGGCTATGGTGAAAAAGGAAATACCTTCCGTTAAAAACTGGAAAGAAGCTTTCTGAGAAACTGCTTTGTGTTCTGTTAATTCATCTCACAGAGTTACAGCTTTCCCCTCAAGAAGCCTTTCGCTAAGAGTGTTCTTGTAGAATTTGCAAAGTGATATTTGGAAAACCCCGGAGGGTTATGGTGAAAATGAAATATCTTCCTTTAAAAACTGGAAAGAAGCTTTCTGAAAAACTGCTTTGTGTTCTGATAATTCATCTGACAGAGTTACCGCCTTCCCCTCAAAAAGCCATTCGCTAAGACTGTTCTTGTGGAAATTGCAAAGTGGTATTTGGAAGCCCATAGAGTGCTATGGTGATAAAGGGAATATCTTCTGTTAGAAACTGGAAAGGAGCTTACCGAGAATCTGCTTTCTGTTCTGTCAATTCATCTCACAGAGTTCCAGATTTCCCCTCAGGAAGTCATAGACTAAGACAGTTGTTGTGAAAATTGGTAGGTAATATTTGGAACCCCTTAGAGGGCTAAGGTGAAAAAGGAAATATCTTCAGTTAAAAACTGCAAAGAAGCTTTCTGAGGAACTGTTTTGTGTTCTGTTAATTCATCTTACAGAGTTACAGCATTTCCCTCAAGAAGCTTTTCGCTAAGACTGTTCTTGTGGAATTTGCAAAGAGATATTTGGAAGCCCATAGAGGGCTATAGTGAAAAAGGAAATATCTTCATTTAAAAATTGGAAATAAGATTTCTGTGAGACTGCTTTGTGTTCTGTTAATTCATCTCACAGAGTTACAGCTTTCCCTTAAAGAAGCCATTCACTACGACTGTTCTTGGGGAATTTGCAAAGTGATATTTGGAAGCCCATTGAAGTCTATGGTGAAAAGGAAATAAATTCAGTTAAAAACTGGAAAGAAGCTTTCTGAGAAACTGTTTTGTGTTCTGTTAATTTCATCTCACAGAGTTACAGCTTTCCACTCAAGAAGCCTTTCGCTATGACTCTTCTTGTGGAATCTGCAAAGTGATATTCGGAAGCCCATATAGAGCTATGGTGAAAAAGGAAATATCTTCAGTTAAAAACTGCAAAGAAGCTTTCTGAGAAACTGCTTTGTGTTCTGTCAAATCATTTCACAGAGTTACAGCTTTCCCCTCAAGAAGCCATTCGCTAAGACTGTTCTTGTGGAATTTGCAAAGTGATATTTGGAAGCCCATAGTGGGCTAGGGTGAAAATGAGATATCTTCCGTTAAAATCTGCAAAGAAGATTTCTGAGAAACTGCTTTATGTTCTGCTAATTCATCTCACAGAGTTACAGCTTACCCCTCTAGAATCCTTTTGCTAAGGTTGTTCTTGTGGAATTTGCCAAGTGATATTTGGAAGCTCACTGAGTGCTATGGTGAAAACGGAAACAGCTTCAGTTAAAAACTGGAAAGAAGCTTTCTGAGAAACTGCTATGTGTTCTGCTAATTCATCTCACAGAGTTACAGCTTTCCCCTCAAGAAGTCTTTCGCTAAGAGTGTTCTTGTGGAATTTGCAAAGTGATATTTGGAAGCCCATAGAGGAATATGGTGAAAAAGGAAATATCCTAAGATAAGAACTGAAAAGAAGCTTTCTGAGAGACTGCTTCATGTTCCGATAATTCATCTCACAGAGCTACAACTTTCCCTTCAAGAAGTCTTTCACTAAGACTGTTCTTGTGGAATTTGCAAGGTGATATTTGGAAGCCCATAAAGTGCTATGGTGAAAAAGGAAATATCCTAAGATAAAAACTCAAAATAAGCTTTATGAGAAAGTTCTTTGTGTTCTGTTAATTCATCTCACACAGTAACAGCTTGCCCCTGAAGAAGCCGTTCGCTAAGACTGTTCTTGTTGAATTTGCAAAATGATATTTGGAAGCCTATAGAGGACTAAGGTGATAAAGGAAATATCTTCAGTTATAAACTGAATAGAAGCTTTCTGAGAAACTGATTACTTTTCTGTTAATTCATCTCACAGAGTTACAGCTTTCCCGTCAAGAAGTCTTTCGCTAAGACTGCTCTTGTGGAATTTGCAAAGTGATATTTGGAAGCCTATAGATGGCTACGGGGAAAAAGGAAATATCTTCCGTTAAAAACTGGATAGAAGTTTCTGAGAAACTGCTTTGTGTTCTGTTAATACATCTCACAGAGTTACAGCTTTCCCTCAAGAAGCCATTCGCTAAGACTGTTCTTGTGGAATTTGCAAAGTGATATTTCGAAGCCCTTAGAGGGCTATGGTGAAAAAGGAAATATCCTAAGTAAAAAACTGAAAAGAAGGTTTCTGAGATACTGCTTTGTGCTCTGTTAAATCATCTCACAGGGTTACAGCTTTTCCCTAATGAAGCCTTTTGCTAATACTGTTCTTGTGGAATTTACGAAGTGATATTTTGAATCCCATAGAGTGCTATGGTGAAAAAGGAAATAGCTTCAGTTAAAAACTGGAAAGAATCTTCCTGAAAAGTGCTTTGTGTTCTGTTAATTCATCTCAGAGTGTTACAGCTTCCCCCTCAGGAAGCCTTTCACTAAGACTGTTCTTGTGGAATTTGGAAAGTGCTATTTGGAAACCCTTAGGCGGCTATGGTGAAAAAGGAAATATCTTCAGTTAAAAACTGAAAAGAGGCTTACTGAGAAACTGCTTTGTGTTCTGTTAATTCATCTCACAAAGTTACAGCATTCCCCTGAAGAAGCCGTTCACTAAGACTGTTCTTGTGGAATTTGCAAAGTGATATTTTAAACCCATAGAGGGCTATGGTGAAAAAGGGAATATCTTCAGTTAAAAACTGCAAAGAAGATTTCTGAGAAACTGGTTTGTGTTCTCTTAATTCATCGCACAGAGTTACAGCTTTCCCCTCAAGAAGCCTTTCGCTAAGACTGTTCTTGTGGATTTCGGAAAGTGATATTTGGAAGCCCTTAGAGGGCTATGGTGAAAAAGGATATATCTTCAGTTAAAAACATAAAAGAAACTTCCTGAGAAACTGCTTTGTGTTCTGTTAATTCATCTCACATAGTTACAGCTTTCTCCTCAAGAAGCCATTCCCTAAGACTGTTCTTCTGGAATTTTCAAAGTGATATATGGAAGCCCATAGAGGGCTATGGTGTAAAGGGAAATATCCTAAGATAAAAATTGAAGAGAAGCTTTCTGAGAAACTGCTTTGTGTTCTGTTAATGCATCTCAGAGTTACAGCATTCCCCTCAAGAAGCCTTTCGGTAATACTGTTCTTGTGGAATTTGCAAAGCGATATTTGGAAGCCCACAGAGGGCTATGGTGGAAAAGGAAATATCCTAAGATAAAAATTGAAAAGTAGCTTTCTGAGAAACTGCTTTGTGTTTTGTTAATTCATCTCATAGAGTTACAGCTTTCCCCTCAAGAAGCCTTTCACTAAGACTGTTCTTGTGTAATTTGCAAAGTGATATTTGGAAGCCCATAGAAGGCTATGGTGAAAAAGGAAATATCTTCCGTAAATAACTGGAAAGAGGCTTTCTGAGAAACTGCTTTGTGTTCTGTTAATATATCTTACAGAGTTACAGCTTTCTTCTCAAAAAGCCATTCCCTAAGACTGCTTTTGTGAAATTTACAAAGTGATATTTGGAAGCCCATAGAGGGCTATGGTGAAGAAGAAATCATCCTAAGATAAAAATTGAAAAGAAGCCTTCGGAGAAACCGCTTTGTGTTTTGTTAATGCATCTCACAGAGTTACAGCTTTTCCCTCAATAAGCCTTTCGCTAAGACTGTTCTTGTGTAATTTGCAACGTGATATTTGGAATCCCGTAGAGGTCTATGGTGAAAATGAAATATCTTCTGTTAAAAACTGCAAAGAAAATTACTGAGAAACTGCTTTATGTTCTGTTAATTCATCTCACAGAGTTGCAGTTTTCCCCTCAAGAAGCCTTTCGCTAAGACTGTTCTTGTGGAATTTGCAAAGTGATATTCAGAAGCCCATAGTGGGCTACGGTAGAAAACGAAATATCTTTAGTTAAAAACTGCAAAGAAGGTTTCTGAGAAACTGCTTTGTGTTCTGTTAATTCATCTCACAGAGTTACACCCTCCCATGAAGAATCCTTTCACGAAGACTGTTCTTGTGGAATTTGCAAAGGGATATTTGGAAGTCCATAGCGGGCATGGTGAAAAATTAAATATCTTCCGTTAATAACTGTAAAGAAGCTTTCTGAGAAACTGTTTTGTCTTCTGTTAATTCATCTCACAGATATACAGCTTTCCACTCAAGGAGCCGTTCACTAAGACTGTTCTTGTGGAATTTGCAAAATGATGTTTGGAAGCCCGTAGAGGACTATGGTGAAAATGAAATATGTTCCGTTAAAAACTGCAAAGAAGATTTCTGAGAAACTGCTTTGTGTTCTGTAAATTGATCTCACAGAGTTACAGCTTTCGCCTCAAGAAGCCTTTCGCTAAGACTGTCCTTGTCGAATTTGCAAAGTGATATTTGGAAGCCCATAGAGGGCTACGGTGAAAAAGGAAATATTTTCAGTTAAAAGCTGGAAAGAAGCTTTCTGAGAAACTGCTTTGTGTTCTGTAAATTCATCTCACAGCGTTACAGCTTTTCCCTAAAGAAGCCATTCGCTAAGACTGTTCTTGTGGAATTTGCTAAGTGATATTTGGAAGGCCATGTTGGGCTACAGTGAAAAAGGAATATCTTCAGTTAAAAACAGGAAAGAAGCTTTCTGAGAAACTGCTTTGTGTTCTGTCAATTCATCTCACAGAGGTACAGCTTTCCCCTCCAGATGACTTCCGCTAAGACTGTTCTTGTGGAATTTTCAAAGTGATACTTGGAAGCCCATAGTGGGCTATGGGGAAAAAGGATATATCTTCTGTTAAAAACTGAAAAAAAGGTTTCAGAGGAACAACTTTGTGATATGTGACTTCCACTCACTGAGCTACAGCTGCATTTCGTAGAGCTGTTTGCCAGCCTTATTTCTGTGTAATATGAGAACTGTTATTTTGTATCCCTTTGAAGACTATAAGATTAAAGAAAATATCCACCGCTAAATGTGAGAACGAAGCTTTCTGAGAAACTTATATGTGATCTGTGAATTCATGTCTCCGAGGTTCGGCTTTCCCCTCAAGAAGGCTTTCGGTAAGACTGTTCTTGGGGACTTTACAAAGTGATATTTGGAAGCCCATAGAGGGCTACGGTGAAAAGGAAATATCTTCAGATAAAAACAGGAAAGAAGCTTTTTGTGAAACTGCTTTGTGTTCTGTTAATTCATCTCACAGAGTTACAGCTTGGCCCTCAAGAAGCCGTTCATAAAGACTGTTCTTGCGGAATTTGCAAAATGATATTTAGCAGCCCAAAGAGGGCTAAGGGTGAAAAAGAAAATATTTTCAGTTAAAAAATGGAAACAAGCTTTCTGAGAAACGGCTTTGTGTTCTGTTAATTCATCTCACAGATTTACTCCTTTCCCCGCAAGAAGTGGTTCACTAAGACTGTTCTTATGGAATTTGCAAAGTGATATTTGGAAATACACAGAGGGCTAGAGTGAAAAAGGAGATATCTTCAGTTAACAACTGGAAAGAAGCTTTCTGAGAAACCGCTTTGTGTTCTGTTAATTCATCTCACAGTGACACAGCTTTCCCCTCAAGGAGCCCTTCAACAAAGACTGATTGTGTGGAATTTGAAATGTGATATTTGGATGCCCATAGAGGGCTATAGTGGAAAACGAAATAACTTCAGTTAAAAACTGGAAAGATTATTTCTGAGAGACTACTTTGTGTTCTGTTATTTCAACTCACAGAGTTACAGCTTTCGCCTCTAGAAGACTTTCGCTAAGTCTGCTCTTGTGGAATTTGCAAAGTGATATTTGAAAGCACTTAGAGAACTATGGTGAAAACGAAAATATCCTAAGATAAAAATTGAAAGGAAGCTTTCTGAGAAATTGCTTTGTGTTCTGTTAATTCTTCTCACAGAGTTACAGCTTTCCCCTCAGGAAGTCGTTCACTAAGACTGTTCTTGTGGAATCTGCAAAGTGATATTGGAATGCCCTTAGAGGGCTACGGTGAAAAAGGAAGTGTCCTCAGATAAAAACCGCAAAGAAGCTTTCTGAGAAACTACTTTGTGTTCTGTTAACTCATCTCACAGAGTTACAGGTTTCCCCTCAAGAAATCGATCACTAAGACTGCTCTTTTGTAGTTTGCAAAGTGATATTTGAAGCCCATAGAGGGCAATTGTGAAAAGGAAATATCTTCAGATAAAAACTGGAAAGAAACTTTCAGAGAAACTGCTTTGTGTTTTGTTAATTCATCTCACAGATTTACAGCTTTCCCCTCAAGAAGCCTTTCGCTAAGACTGTTCTTGTGGAATTTGGAAAGTGATATTTGGAAGTCCTTAGTGGGCTAAGGTGAAAAAGGAAATATCTTCAGTTAAAAAACTGGAAAGAAGCTTTCTGAGAAACTGCTTTGTGTTCCATTAATTCATTTCATAGAGTTACAGCTTTCCCCTCAAGAAGCCTTTCGCTAAGACTCTTCTTGTGGAATTTGCAAAGTGATATATGGAAGCCCATTGTGGGCTTTGGTGAAAAAGGAAACATTCTAACATAAAAACTAGAAAGAAGCTTTTGAGAAACTGCTTTGTGTTCTGTTAATTCATCTCACAGAATTACAGCATTCCCCTCAAAAAGCCTTTCGCTAAGACTGTTCTTGTGGAATTTGCAAAGTGATATTTGGAAGCTAATGGAGAGCTAAGGAGAAAAAGGATATATCTTCCGATAAAAACTGAAAAGAACCTTTCTGAGAAACTGCTTTGTGATATGTGACTTCCACTCACTGAGTTACAGCTGTATTTCGTAGAGCTGTGTGCTAGCCTTATTTCTGTGGAATCTGAGGACTGTTATTTCGAATCCCTTTGAAGACTATAGGGATAAAGGAAATATCCGCTGCTAAAAGTGAGAAAGAAGCTTTCTGAGAAACTTCTTTGTGATCTGTGAATTCATCTCACAGAGTTACAGCTTTCCCCTCAAGAAGATTTTCGCTAACACTTTTCTTGGGGAATTTGCAAAGTGATATTTGGAAGTCCACAGAGGGCTTTGGTGAAAAATTGAATATCCTAAGATAAAAACTGAAAAAAGGCTTTCTGAGAAACTGCTTTGTGTTCTGTTAATTCATCTCACAGAGTTACAACTTTCCCCTCAAGAAGCCATTCTCTAAGACTGTTCTTGTAGAATTTGCAAAGTGATATTTGGAAGCCCATAGAGGGCTACGGTGAAAAAGAAATGTCCTCAGATAAAAACTGGAAAGAAGCTTTCTGAGAAACTGCTTTGTGTTCTATTAATTCATCTCACTGTGTGACAGCTTTCCCCTCAAGAATCCATTCCCTAAGACTGTTCTTGTGTAATTTGCAACGTGATATTTGGAAGCCCACAGAAGGCTACGGTGATAAAGGAAATATCTAAGCTAAAAACTGGAAAGCAGCTTTCTGAGAAACTGTTTTGTGTTCTGTTAATACATCTCACAAAGTTACAGCTTTCCCCTCAAGAAGCCTTTCGCTAAGACTGTTCTTGTTGTATTTTCAAAGTGATATTTTGAAGCCCATAGAGGGCTACGGTGAAAAAGGATATAGCTTCAGTTAAAAACTGAAAGAGGCTCTCTGAGAAATGGTTTAGTATTATGTGACTTCCACTCACTGAGTTACAGCTGTATTTCCTAGAGCTGTTTGATAGCCTTATTTCTATGGAATCGGAGAACTGTTATTTTGGATCCCTTTGAAGACTATAGGGCCAAAGGAAATATCTGCCGCTAAAAGTGAGAAAGAAGCTTTCTGAGAAACTTCTCTGAGATCTGTGAATTCATCTTACAGAGTTACAGCATTCCACTCCAGAAGCCTTTCGCTAGGACTGTTCTTTTTGAATTTGCAAAGTGATATTTGGAAGCCCATAGACAGCTGTGGTGAGAAGGGATATATCTTCAGTTAAAAAATGGAAAGAAGCTTTCTAAGAAACTGCTTTGTGTTGTGTTAATTCATCTCAAAGAGTTACAGCTTTACCCTCAAAAAGACTTTTGCTAAGTCTCTTCTCGTGTAATACTCATAGTGATATTTGTAAGCCCTTATAGGGCTATGGTGAAAAAGGAAATATCCTAAGATAAAAGCTGAAAAGAAGCTTTCTGAGAAACTGCTTTGTGTTCTGTTAATTCACCTCACAGAGTTACAGTTTTCCCCTTAAGAAGCCTTTCGGTAAGACTGTTCTTGTGGAATTTCCATAGTGGTATTTGTAAGCCCATAGTGGGTTATGGTGAAAAAGGAAATATCCTAAGATAAAAACTGAAAAGAAATTTTTGTGAAAGTGCTTTGTGATATGTGACTTCCACTCACTGAGTGAGAGCTACATGTCGTAGAGCTGTTTGCTAACCTTATTTCTGTGGAATCTGAGAAGGGATAATTCGGTTCCCTTTGAAGACTATAGGGCCAAAGGAAATATCCGCCATACAAGTGAGAAAGAAGCTTTCTGAGAAACAGCTTTCTGATCTGTGAATTCATCCCACACAGTTAGAGCATTCCCCTGAGGAAGCTTTTTGCTATGACTGTTCTTGTGGAATTTGCAAAGTGACATTTCGAAGGCCATAGAGAGCTATGGTGAAAAGGAAATATCTTCGGTTTAAAACGGGAAAGAAGCTTTCTGAGACACTGCGTTGTGTTCTGTTAATTCATCTCACAAAGTTACAGCTTTCCACTAACGAAGCCTTTCCCTAAGACTGTTCTTTTCGAATTTGGAAAGTGATATTTAGAAGCCTACAGAGGTCTACGGTGAAAAAGGAAATAGCCTAAGATAAAAACTGAAAATAAGCTTTCTGAAAAACTGCTTTGTGTTCTCTTAATTCATCTCACAGAGTTACAGCTTTCCTCTCAAGAAGCCTTTCACTAAGACTGTTCTTGTGCAATTTAGAACGTGATATTTAGAAGCCCATAGAGGGCTATGGTGAAAAAGGAAATATCCTCCGTTAAAAACAGGAAAGAAGCTTTCCGAGAAACTGCTTTGTGTTCTGTTAATTCATCTCACAGAGTTACAGCTTTCCCCTCAAGAAGCCTTTCGCTAAGACTGTTCTTGTGGAATTTGCAAAGTGATATTTGGAAGCCCGTAGAGGGCTATGGTGAAAAAGGAAATATCTTCCGTTAAAAACTGGAAAGAAGCTTTCTGAGAAACTTCTTTGTGTTTTGTTAATTCATCTCACAGAGTTACAGCTTTCCCCTCGAGAAGTCTTTCGCTAAGGCTCTTCTTGTGGAATTTGCAAAGTGATATTTGGAAGCCCAGAGAGGGCTATGGTGAAAAAGGAAATATCTTCAGTTAAAAACTAGAAAGAATCTTTCTGAGAAACTGCTGTGTGTTCTGTTAATTCATTTCACAGACTTGCACTTTTCCCTCAAGAAGCCTTTCGCGAAGACAGATCTTGTGGAATTTGCAAAGTGATATTTGGAAGCCCATAGAGGGCTTTGGTGAAAAAGGAAATATCTTCCGTTAAAAACTGGAAAGAAGCTTTTTGAGGAACTGCTTTGTGTTCTATTAATTCATCTCACAGAGTTACAGCTTTCGCCTCAAGAAGCCTTTTGCTAAGACTGTTCTTGTGGAATTTGCAAAGTGATAATTGGAAGCCCATAGAGGGCTGTGGTGAAAAAGGAAATATCTTCCATTAAAAAGTGGAAAGAAGCTTTCTGGAAAACTGCATTGTGTTCTGTTAATTCATCACACAGAGTTACAGCATTCCCCCAAGAAGCCTTTCGCTAAGACTGTTCTTGTGAAATTTGCAAAGTGATATTTGGAAGACCTTAGACGACTATAGTGAAAAAGGAAATAACTGCCGTTAAAAACTGGAACGAAGATTTCTGAGAAACTGCTGTGTTCTGTTAATTCGTCCCACAGAGTTACAGCCTTCCCGTCAAGAAGCCTTACACTTAGACTGTTCTTGTGGAATTTGGAAAGTGATATTTAGAAGCCTACAGTGGTCTACGATGAAAAAGGAAATAGCCTAAGATAAAAACTGAAAATAAGCTTTCTGAGAAACTGCTTTGTGTTCTGTTAATTCATCTCACAGAGCCATAGCTTTCCCCTCAAGAAGCCTTTCGCTAAGACTGTTCTTGTGGAATTTAGAACGTGATATTTAGAAGCCCATAGAGGGCTATGGTAAAAAAGGAAATATCCTCCGTTAAAAACTGGAAAGAAGGTTTCTGAAAAAATGCTTTTTGTTCTGTTAATTCATCTCACAGAGTTACAGGTTTCTCCTCAAGAAGCCTTTCGCTAAGACTGTTCTTGTGGAATTTGCAATGTGATATTTGGAAATCCATAGAGGGCTATGGTGAAAAAGGAAATATCTTCCGTTAAAAACTGGAAAGAAGCTTTCTGAGAAACTGCTTTGTGGTCTGTTAATTCATCTCACAGAGTTACAGCTTTCCCATCAACGAGAACTTTACTAAGTCTGTTCTTGTGGAATTTGGAAAGTGATATTTAGAAGCCCCTATAGGGCTATGGTTAAAAAGGAAACATCTTCAGTTGAAAACTGGAAAGAAGCTTTCTGAGAAACTGCATATTGTTCTGTTAATTCATCTCACAGAGTTACAGCTTTCCCCTCAAGAAGTCTTTCGCTAGGACTCTTCTTGTGTCATTTGGAACGTGGTATTTAGAAAGTCATAGAGGGCTATGGTGAATAAGGAAATATCTTCCGTTATAAATTTGGAAAGAAGCTTTCTGAGAAAGTGCTTTGTGTCCTGTTAATTCCTCTCAAAGAGTTACAGCTTTCTCCTCAAGAAGACTTTCGCTAAGACTGTTCTTGTGGAATTTGCAAAGTGATATTTGGAAGCTCATAGAGGGCTGTGTTATAAAATGAAATATCTTCAGTTAAAAACTGGAAAGAAGCTTTCTGAGAAACTGCTTTGTGTATTATTAATTTATCTCACAGATTTACATCTTTCCCCTCAAGAATCCTTTCGCTAAGACTGTTCTTGTGGAATTTGGAAAGTGATATTTAGAAACCTTAGTGGTCTATGGTGAAAAAGGAAATATCTTCCATTAAAAATCGGAAAGAAGCTTTCTGGGAAACTGCTTTGTGTTCTGTTATTTCGTCTCACAGAGTTACAGCTTTCCCTTCGAGAATCCATTCATTAAGAGTGTTCTTGTGGAATTTGCAAAGTGGTATTTGGAAGAACTTAGAGGGCTATGTTGAAAAAGGAACTATCCTACGACAAAAACCGAAAAGAAACTTTCTGAGAAACTGCATTGTGTATTCTTAACTCATCTCACGGAGTTATAGCTTTCCCCTCAAGAAGTCGATCACTAAGACTGTACTTGTGGAGTATGCAAAGTGATATTTGGAAGTTCATAGAGGGCTATGGGGAAAAAGTAAATATCTTCAGTTAAAAACTGGATAGAAGCTTTCTGAGAAATTACCGTGTGTTGTGTTAATACATCTCACCGACTTACAGGATTCCCCTCAAGAAGCCTTTCACTAAGACTGTTCTTGTGATATTTGCAAACTGATATTTGGAAGCCCATTGAGGGCGATGGTGAAAAAGGAAATATCTTCAGTTAAAACTGGAAAGAATCTTTCTGAGAAACTGCTTTGTGTTCTGTTAAGTCATCTGAAAGAGTTACAGCTTTCCCTCAAGAAGTCTTTCGCTAAGACTGTTCTTGTGGAATTTGCAATGTGATAATTGGAAGCCCGTAGAGGGCTATGGTGAAAAAGGAAATATCTTCCATTAAAAACCGAAAAGAAGGTCTCTGAGAAACTGCTTTGTGATCTGTTAGTTCGTCTCACAGAGTTACAGCTTTCCCCTCAAGAAGCCGTTCACTAAGACTGTTCTTGTGAAATTTGCAAAGTGATATTTGGAAGCCCATAGTGGGCTTTGGTGAAAAAGGAAACATCTTCCGTTAAAAACTGGAAAGAAACTTTATCAGAAACTGCCGTGTGTTCTGAGAATACCTCTCACCAAATTACAGCTTTCCCCTCAAGAAGCCTTTCGCTAAGACTGTTCTATTGGAATTTTCAAAGTGATATTTGGAAGCCCCTACAGGGCTATGGTGAAAAAGGAAACATCTTCCGTTAAAAAGTGGAAAGAAACTTTCTGAGAAACTGCCGTGTGTTCTGTTAATACACCTCACCGAGTTACAGCGTTCCCCTCAAGAAGCCTTTCGCTAAGACTGTTCTTGTGGGATTTGCAGAGAGATATTTGGTAGCCCATAGGGGACTATGGTGAATAAGGAAATATCTTCAGTTAAAAACTGGAAAGAAGGTTTCTGAGATACTGCTTTGTGTTCTGTAAATTCATCTCACAGCGTTACAGCTTTCTCCTCCAGAAGCCTTTCCCTAAGACTGTTCTTGTGGAATTTGCAAACTGATATTTGGAAACCCATAGAGCGCTATGGTGAAAAAGGAAATATCTTCCGTTTAAACCTGGAAAGAAGCTTTCTGAGAAACTCCTTTGTGTTCTGTTATTTCATCTCACATGGTTACAGCTTTCCCTTCCAGAAGCCTTTCGCTAAGACTGTTCCTGTGGGATTTGCAAAGTGATATTTGGAATCCGGTAGAGCGTTATGGTGAAAAAGGAAATATCTTCAGTTAAAACCTGGAAAGAGGCTTTCTGAGAAACTGCTTTGTGTTTCGTAAATTCATCTCTGAGAGTTACAGCTCCCTCCTAAAGAAGCCCTTCGCTAGGACTGTTCTTGTGGAATTTGCAAAGTGATATTTTGAAGCCCCTAGGGGGCTATGGTGTAAAAGGAAATATCTTCCGTTAAAAACTGGAAAGAAGATTTCTTAGAAACTGCTTTGTGTTCTGTTAATTCATCTCACAGAGATAGAGCTTTCTCCTCCACAAGCTTTCCGCTAAGACTGTTCTTGTGGAATTTGCAAAGTGATATTTGTAGCCCGTAGAGGGCTATGGTGAAAATGGAAATATCCTAAGATAAAAACCGAAAAGAAGCTTTCTGAGAAACTGCTTTATGTTCTGTTAGTTCATCTCACTGAGTTACAGCTTTACTCTCAAGAATCCCTTCAGTAAGGCTGTTCTTGTGAAATTTGCAAAGTGACATTTGGAAGCCCATAGAGGGCTATGGTGAAAAACAAAATATCTTCCGTTAAAAACTGGAAAGAAGCATTCTGAGAAATTGCCGTGTGTTGTGTTAATACATCTCACTGACTTACAGCTTTCCCCTCAACAAGCTTTTCGCTAAGACTGTTCTTGTGAAATTTGCAAAGTGATATTTGGAAGCCCATAGAGGGCTACGGTTAAAAAGTAAATATCTACCGTTAAAAACTTGAAAGATGCTTTCTGAGAAACTGCCGTGTGTTCGTGTAAGACATCTCACTGCGTTACAGCTTTGCGCTCAAGAAACCTTTTGCTAAGACTGTTCTTGTGGGATTTGCAAAGTGATATTTGGAAGCCCATAGAGGGCTATGGTGAAAATGGAAATAGCCTAAGATAAAAACTGAAAAGAAGCTTTCTGTGAAAATGCTGTGTGTTTTGTTAGTTCACCTCACAGAATTACAGCCTTCCCCTCAATAATCCGTTCACTAAGACTGTTCTTGTGAAATTTGCAAAGTGATATTTGGAAGCCCATAGAGGGCTAAGGTAAAAAAGGAAATATCTTGCGTTAAAAACTGGAAAGAAGATTTCTGAGAAACTGCTTTTTGTTCTGTAAATTCATCTCACAGTGTTAGAGCTTTCCCCTCAAGAAGCCTTTCGCTAAGACTGTTCTTGTGGAATTTGCAAAGTGAATTTGGAAGCCCCTAAGGGCTATGATGAAAAAGGAAATATCCTAAGATAAACACTGAAAAGAAGCTTTCTGAAAAACTGCTTTGTGTTCTGTTAATTCATCTCACAGAGTTTAGCATTCCCCTGAAGAAGCCGTTCACTAAGACTGTTCTTGTGGAATTTGCAAAGTGATATTTGGAAGCTCCTGGTGGGCTTTGGTGAAAAAGGAAATAGCCTAAGAAAAAAACTGAAAAGATGTTTTCTGAGAAACTGATTTGTGTTCTGTTAATTCAACTCACAGAATTACAGCTTTCCCCTTAAGAAGCCTTTCGCTAAAGTTGTTGTTGTGGAATTTACAAAGTGATATTTGGAATCCCTAGAGGGCTATGGTGAAAAAGGAAATATCTTCAGTTAAAATCTGAAAGTAAGCTTTCTGAGATACTGCTTTGTGTTCTGTTAATTCATCTCAAAGAGTTACATCTTTTCCCTCAATAAGCCTTTCGCTTAGACTGTTCTTATGGAATTTGCAAAGTGATATTTGGAAGCCCTTAGAGGGCTGTGGTGAAAATGGAAATATCCTAAGATAAAAAGAGAAAAGAAGCTATCTGAGAAACTGCTTTGTGTTCTGTTAATTCATCTCAAAGAGTTACATCTTTTCCTTCAAGAATCCTTTCGCTAAGACTCTTCTTGTGGAATTTGCAAACTGATATTTGGAAGCCCATAGAAGGCTACGGTGAAAAAAAAATATCTTCCGTTAAATACTGGAAAGAAGCTTTCTGAGAAACTGGTTTGTGTTCTGTTAATTCATCTCACAGAATTACAGCTTTCCCCTCAATAATCCTTTCCCTAAGACTGTTCTTGTGGAATTTGCACAGTGATATTTGGAATCCCATAGAGGGCTATGGTGAAAAAGGAAATATTTTCCGTTAAAAACTGGAAAGAAGCTTTCTGTGAAACTGCTTTGTGTTCTCTTAATTCATCTCACAGAGTTACAGTTTTCCCTTCAAGAAGCCTTTCGCTACGGCTGTTCTTGTGAAATTTGGAAGGTGATATTTGGAAGCCCATAGAGGGTAATGTGAAAAAGGAAATATCTTCAGTTAAAAACTGGAAAGAAGTTTTCTCAGAAACTGCTTTGTCTTCTCTTAATTCATCTCACAGAATTACAGTTTTCCCTTCAAGAAGACTTTCGCTAAGGCTGTCTTGTGGAATCTGGAAAGTGATATTTGTAAGCCCATAGAGAGCTGTGCTGAAAAAGGAAGAATCTTACGCGATAAACTGGAAAGAAGCTTTCTGAGAAGCTGCTATGTGTTCTGTTAATTCTTCTCACAGCGTTACAGCTTTCCCCTCAAGAAGCCTTTCGCTAAGACTGTTTTTGTGGAATTTGCAAAGTGATATATGGAAGCTCACAGCAGGCTATAGTGAGAAAGGAAATATGTTCTGTTAAAAACTGTAAAGAAGCTTTCTGAGAAACTGCTTCGTGTTCTGTTAATTTATCTCACAGAGTTACAGCTTTCCCTTCAAGAAGCTTTTTGCTAAGGCTGTTCTTGTGGAATTTGGAAAGTGATACTTGGAAGCCCAATGAGGGCTAATGTGAAAAAGTGAATATCTTCCCTTAAAAACTGGAAAGAAGGTTTCTGAGAAACTGCTTTGTGTTCTGGTGATCCTTCTCACAGAATTACAGCTTTCCCCTCAAGAAACCTTTTGTTAAGACTGTTCTTTTGGAATTTACAAAGTGATATTTGGAAGCCCTTAGTGGTCTATGGTGAAAAAGGAAATATCCTAAGATAAAAACTGAAAAGAAGCATTCTGAGAAACTGCTTTGTGTTCTGTTGATTCATCTCACAGAGTTACAGCTTCCCCCTCAAGAATCTTTCTCTAAGACTGTTCTTGTGGAATTTGCAAAGTGATATTTGGAATCCCTTAGAGGGCTATGGAGAAAAAGGAAATATCCTAAGATAAAAACTGAAAAGAAGCTTTCTGAGAAGCTGTTTAGTGTTCTGTTAAATCATTTCAAAGTGCTACAGCTTTCCCCTCAAGAAGACTTTCGCGAAGACTGTTGTTGTGGAATGTGCAAAGTGATATTTGGAAGTCCATAGAGGGCTATGGTGAACAAGGAAATATTTTCCATTAAAAACTGAAAAGAAGTGTTCTGAGAAACAGCTTTATATTCTGTTTATTCATCTCACATTGTTACAGATTTCCCCTCAAGTTGTCTTTTGCTAAGACTGTTCTTGTGAAATTTGCAAAGTGATATTTGGAAGTCCATACAGGGCTATGGTGAAAAAGGAAATATCTTCCGTTAAAAACTGGAAAGAAATTTCTGAGAATCTGCTTTTTGTTCTGTTAATTCTTCTCACAGAGTTACAGATTTCCCCTCAAGAAGCCTTTCGCTAAGACTGTTCTTGTGGTATTTGCAGAGTGATATTTGGAAGCCCTTAGATGGCTATGGTGAAAAAGGAAATATCCTAAGGTAAAAACTGAAAAGAAGATTTCTGAGAAACTGCTTCGTGTCTGTAAATTCATTTCACAGAGTTACAGCTTTCCCCTCAAGAAGCCTTTCGCTAAGACGGTTCTTGTGGAATTTAAAAAGTGATATTTGGAAGCCCAGAGAGGGCTATGGCGAAAAAGGAAACATCTTCCGTTAAAAACTGGAAAGAAGCGTTCTGAGAAACTGCTTTCTGTTCTGTTAATTCATCTCACAGAGTTACAGCTTTCCCCTCAAGAAGCCTTTCGCTAAGACGGTTCTTGAGGAATTTGCAAAGTGATATTTGGAAGCCCATAGAGGGCCTTTCCCTTCAAGACGACTTTCGGTAAGTCTGTTCTTGTGGAATTTGCAAAGTCATATTTGGAAACCCATAGAGGGCTATGGTGAAAAAGTAAATATCTTCCTTTAAACACTGGAAAGAATCTGTCTGAGAAACTGCTTTGTGTTCTGTTAATTCATCTCACAGAGTTACAGCTTTCCCCACAAGAAGCCTTTCCCTAAGACGGTTCTTGTGGAATTTACAAAGTGATATTTGGAAGCCCAGAGAGGGCTATGGCGAAAAAGGAAATATCTTCCGTTAAAAAATGTAAAGAAGCGTTCTGAGAAACTGCTTTCTGTTCTGTTAATTCATCTCACAGAGTTACAGCTTTCCCCTCAAGAAGCCTTTCGCTAAGACGGTTCTGGAGGAATTTGCAAAGTGATATTTGGAAGCCCATAGAGGGCCTTTCCCTTCAAGAAGCCTTTCGGTAAGTCTGTTCTTGTGGAATTTGCAAAGTGATATTTGGAAGCCCATAGAGGGCTATGGTGAAAAAGTAAATATCTTCCTTTTAAAAACTGGAAAGAATCTGTCTGTGAAACTGCTTTGTGTTCTGTTAATTCATCTCACAGAGTTACAGCTTTCCCCTCAAGAAGCCTTTCCCTAAGACTGTTCTTGGGGAATTTCAAAAGTGATATTAGGAAGCCCATAGAGGGCTATGGTGAAAAAGGAAATATCTTCCGTTAAAACCTGGAAAGAAGCTTTCTGAGAAACTGCTTTGTGTTCTGTTAATTCATCTCACAGAGTTACAGCTTTTCCCTCAAGAAGCCTTTCGCTAAGACTGTTCTTGTGGAATTTGCAAAGTGTTATTTGGAAGCCCATGTAGGGTTATGGTGAAAAGGAAATATCTTGCGTTAAAAACTGGAAAGAAGCCTTCTGAGAAACTGCTTTGTGTTCTGTTAATTCATCTCACAGAGTTACAGCTTTCCCTTCTTAAAGCCTTTCGCTAAGGCTGTTCTTGTGGAATTTGCAAAGTGATAGTTGGAAGCCCATAGAGGGCTATTGTGTAAAAGGAAATATCTTCCGTTTAAAACTGGAAAGATGCTGTCTGAGAAACTGCTTTGTGTTCTGTTAATTCTTCTCACTGTGTTACAGCTACCCCCTCAAGAAACCTTTTCCTAAGACTGTTCTTGTGTAATTTGCAAAGTGATATTTGGAAGCCCATAGAGGGCTATGGTGAAAAAGGAAATATCCTAAGAAAAAATCTGGAAATAAGTTTTCTGAGAAACTGCTTTGTGTTCTGTTAATTCATCTCACAGAGTTTCAGCTTTCCCCTCAAGAAACCCTTCGCGAACAGTGTTCTTGTGGAATTTGCGAAGTGATATTTGGAAGTCCATAGAGGGCTATTATGAAAAAAGAAATATCTTAAGATAAAAACTGAAAAGAAGCTTTTTTGCGAGACTGCTTTGTGTTCGGTTAATACATCTCACAGAGTTACAGCTTTGCCCTCCAGAAGCCTTTCGCTAAAACTGTTCTTGTGGAATTTGCAAAGTGTTGTTTGGAAGCCCATAGAGGGCTCTTGTGACAAAGGAAATATCCTAAGATAAAAACTGAAAAGAAGCTTTCTGAGAAACATCTTCGTGTTCTGTTAATTCATCTCACAGTGTTACAGCTTCATCTCAAGAAGCCTTTCGCTAAGACTGTACAAGTGGACTTTAAAATTTGATATTTCGAAGCCCAATGAGGGCTATGGTGAAAAAGGAAATATCCTAAGATAAAAACCGAAAAGAAGCTTTCAGAGAAACGGCTTTTTGTTCTGTTAATTCATATCACAGAGTTACACCTTTCCCCTCAAGAAGCCTTTCCCTAAGACTGTTGTTGTGGAATTTGCAGAGTGATATTTCGAAGCCCACAGAGGCCTATGGTGAAAAAGGTAATATCTTCCGTTAAAAACTGGAAAGAAGCTTTCTGAGAAACTGCTTTGTGTTCTGTTAATTCATCTCACAGTGTTACAGCTTTCCCCTCAAGAAGCCTTTCACTAAGACTGTTCTTGTGGAATTTGCAAAGTGATATTTGAAAGCCCATAGAGGGCTATGGTGAAAAAGGAAATATGTTCTGTTAAAAACTGTAAAGAAGATTTCTGAGAAACTGCTTCGTGTTCTGTTAATTTATCTGACAGAGTTACAGCTTTCCCTTCAAGAAGCTTTTTGCTAAGGCTGTTCTTGTGGAATTTGGAAAGTGATATTTCGAAGCCCAATGAGGGCTAATGTGAAAAAGTGAATATCTTCCCTTAAAAACTGGAAAGAAGCTTTCTGAGAAACTGCTTTGTGTTCTGGTGATTCTTCTCACGGAATTTCAGCTTTCCCCTCAAGATGCCTTTTGTTAAGACTGTTCTTCTGGAATTTGCAAAGTGATATTTGGAAGCCCTTAGTGGTCTATGGTGAAAAAGGAAATATCCTAAGATAAAAACTGAAAAGAAGCATTCTGAGAAACTGCTTTGTGTTCTGTTGATTCATCCCACAGAGTTACAGCTTCCCCCTCAAGAATCTTTCTCTAAGACTGTTCTTGTGGAATTTGCAAAGTGATATTTGGAATCCCTTAGAGGGCTATGGAGAAAAAGGAAATATCCTAAGATAAAAACTGAAAAGAAGCTTTCTGAGAAGCTGTTTAGTGTTCTGTTAAATCATTTCAAAGTGCTACAGCTTTCCCCTCAAGAAGACTTTCGCGAAGACTGTTGTTGTGGAATGTGCAAAGTGATATTTGGAAGTCCATAGAGGGCTATGGTGAACAAGGAAATATTTTCCATTAAAAACTGAAAAGAAGCGTTCTGAGAAACAGCTTTATATTCTGTTTATTCATTTCACATAGTTACAGCTTTCCCCTCAAGTTGTCTTTTGCTAAGACTGTTCTTGTGAAATTTGCAAAGTGATACTTGGAAGTCCATACAGGGCTACGGTGAAAAAGGAAATATCTTCCGTTAAAAACTGGAAAGAAATTTCTGAGACACTGGTTTTTGTTCTGTTAATTCTTCTCACAGAGTTACAGATTTCCCCTCAAGAAGCCTTTCGCTAAGACTGTTCTTGTGGTATTTGCAGAGTGATATTTGGAAGCCCTTAGATGGCTATGGTGAAAAAGGAAATATCCTAAGGTAAAAACTGAAAAGAAGATTTCTGAGAAACTGCTTCGTGTCTGTAAATTCATCTCACAGAGTTACAGCTTTCCCCTCAAGAAGCCTTTCGCTAAGATGGTTCTTGTGGAATGTACAAAGTGATATTTGGAAGCCCAGAGAGGGCTATGGCGAAAAAGGAAATATCTTCCATTAAAAACTGGAAAGAAGCGTTCTGAGAAACTGCTTTCTGTTCTGTTAATTCATCTCACAGAGTTACAGCTTTCCCCTCAAGAAGCCTTTCGCTAAGATGGTTCTTGAGGAATTTGCAAAGTGATATTTGGAAGCCCATAGAGGGCCTTTCCCTTCAAGAAGCCTTTCGGTAAGTCTGTTCTTGTGGAATTTGCAAAGTGATATTTGGAAGCCCATAGAGGGCTATGGTGAAAAAGTAAATATCTTCCTTTTAAAAACTGGAAAGAATCTGTCTGAGAAACTGCTTTGTGTTCTGTTAGTTCATCTCACAGAGTTACAGCTTTCCCCTCAAGAAGCCTTTCCCTAGGACTGTTCTTGGGGAATTTCAAAAGTGATATTAGGAAGCCCATAGAGGGCTATGGTGAAAAAGGAAATATCTTCCGTTAAAACCTGGAAAGAAGCTTTCTGAGAAACTGCTTGGTGTTCTGTTAATTCATCTCATAGAGTTACAGCTTTTCCCTCAAGAAGCCTTTCGCTAAGAATGTTCTTGTGGAATTTGCAAAGTGATATTTGGAAGCCCATGTAGAGCTATGGTGAATAGGAAATATCTTGCGTTAAAAACTGGAAAGAAGCCTTCTGAGAAACTGCTTTGTGTTCTGTTAATTCATCTCACAGAGTTAGAGCTTTCCCTTCATAAAGCCTTTCGCTAAGGCTGTTCTAGTGGAATTTGCAAAGTGATAGTTGGAAGCCCATAGAGGGCTATTGTGAAAAAGGAAATATCTTCCGTTAAAAACTGGAAAGAAGCTGTCTGAGAAACTGCTTTGTGTTCTGTTAATTCTTCTCAGTGTGTTACAGCTACCCCCTCAAGAAACCTTTTCCTAAGACTGTTCTTGTGTAATTTCAAGGTGATATTTGGAAGCCCATAGAGGGCTATGGTGAAAAAGGAAATATCCTAAGAAAAAACCTGGAAATAAGTTTTCTGAGAAACTGCTTTGTGTTCTGTTAATTCATCTCACAGAGTTTCAGCTTTCCCCTCAAGGAACCCTTCACGAACTGTGTTCTTATGGAATTTGCGAAGTGATATTTGGATGTCCATAGAGGGCTATTGTGAAAAAAGAAATATCTTAAGATAAAAACTGAAAAGAAGCTTTTTTGAGAGACTCCTTTGTGTTGGGTTAATACATCTCACAGAGTTACAGCTTTGCCCTCCAGAAGCCTTTCGCTAAAACTGTTCTTGTGGAATTTGCAAAGTGTTGTTTGGAATCCCATAGAGGGCTCTGGTGACAAAGGAAATATCCTAAGATAAAAACTGAAAAGAAGCTTTCTGAGAAACATCTTCGTGTTCTGTTAATTCATCTCACAGTGTTACAGCTTTATCTCAAGAAGCCTTTCGCTAAGACTGTACAAGTGGACTTTAAAATTTGATATTTGGAAGCCCAATGAGGGCTATGGAGAAAAAGGAAATATCCTAAGATAAAAACCGAAAAGAAGCTTTCAGAGAAACGGCTTTTTGTTCTGTTAATTCATATCACACAGTTACACCTTTCCCCTCAAGAAGCCTTTCCCTAAGACTGTTGTTGTGGAATTTGCAGAGTGATATTTCGAAGCCCACAGAGGGCTATGGTGAAAAAGGTAATATCTTCCGTTAAAAACTGGAAAGAAGCTTTCTGAGAAACTGCTTTGTGTTCTGTTAATTCATCTCACAGTGTTACAGCTTTCCCCTCAAGAAGCCTTTCGCTAAGACTGTTCTTGTGGAATTTGCAAAGTGATATTTGGAAGCCCATAGAGAGCTTTCGTTAAAAAGGAAATATCTTCAGTTAAAAACTGGAAAGAAGCGTTCTGAGAAACTGCTTTGTGTTCTCTTATTTCATTTCACAGAATTACAGCTTTCCCCTCCAGAAGCCTTTCGCTAAGGCTGTTCTTGAGGAATTTACAAAGTGATATTTGGAAGCCCATACAGGGTTATGGCGAAAAAGGAAATATCCTAAGATAAAAACCATAAAGAAGCTTTCTGAGAAACTGCATTGTGTTCTCTTAATTCATCTCACAGAGTTACAGCCGTCCCGTCAAGAAGCCGTTCACTAAGTCTGTTCCTGTGGAATTCACAAGGTGATAGTTGGCAGTCCATAGAGGGGTACGGTGAAAAAGGAAATATCTTCCATTAAAAACTACAAAGAAATTTTCTGAGAAACTGCTTTGTGTTCTGTTAATTCATCTCACAGAGTTACAGCTTTCTTCTCAGAAGCCATTCTCTAAGACTGTTCTTGTGGAATTTGCAACGTGATATTTGGAAGCCCATAGAGGGCTATGGTGTAAAAGTAGATATCTTCCGTTAAAACCTGGAAAGAAAGTTTCTGAGAAACTGTTTTGTGTTCTGTTAATTCATCTCACAGAGTTACTGCTTTACCCTCAAGAAGTCTTTCGCTAAGACTGTTCTTGTGGAACTTGCAAAGTGATATTTGGAACCCTTAGACGGCTATGCTGATAAAGGAATTATCTGCAGTTAAAAACTGGAAAGAAGCCTTCTGAGAAACAGCTTTGTGTTCTGTTAATCCATCTCAGAGAGTTCCAGCATCCACCTCAAGAAGTCTTTCGCTAAGACTGTTCTTGTGGAATTTCCAAAGTGATATTTGGAAGCCCATAGAGGGCTACGGTGAAAAAGGTAATATATTAAGATAAAAACTGAAAAGAAGATTTCTGAGAAACTGACTTTCTGTTCTGTTAATTCATCTCACAGATTTTCAGCTTTCCCAGAAAGAAGTCTTTCGCTAAGACTGTTCTTGTGGAATTTACAAGGTGATAATTGGAAGTCCATGGAGGGCTATGGTGAAAAAGGAAATATCTTCAGTTAAAAACTGGAAAGAAGTGTCTGAGAAACTGCTTTGGGTTCTGTTAATTCATCTCACAGAATTACAGCATTAAACTCAAGAATCCTTTCCCTAAGACTGTTCTTGTGGAATTTTGCAAAGTTATATTTGGAAGACAATAGAGGGCTATGGTGAAAAAGGAAGTATCCTAAGATAAAAACTGAAAAGAAGCTTTTTGTGAAACTGCTTTGTGTTCTCTTAATTCATCTCACAGGGTTTTAGCGTTTCCTTGAAGAAGCCTTTCGCTAAGACTGTCCTTGTGGAATTAGCAAAGTGTTATTTGAAAGCCAATAGAGGGCTATGTTGAAAAAGGAAATATCATAAGATAAAAAATGAAAAGAAACTTTTTGACAATCTACTTTGCGTTTTGTTAATTCATCTCACAGAGTTACAGTTTTCCCCTCAAGACGCCTTTCGCCAGGACTGTTCTTGTGGAATTTGAAGAGTGATATTTGGAAGCTCATAGAGGGCTACGGGGATAAAGGAAATATTCTAAGATAAAAACCGAAAAGAAGCTTTCCTGGCCACTGCTTTGTGTTCTGTTAATTCATCTCACAGAGTTACAGCTTTCCCCTGAAGAAGCCTTTCACTAAGACTGTTGTTGTGGAATTTGCAAAGTGATATTTGGAAGCCCATAGAGGGCTATGGTGAAAAAGGAAATATGTTCAGTTAAAAACTGGAAAGAACCTTTCTGAGAAACCGCTTTTTGATCTGTTAATTAGAAAGCCTTCCACTAAGACTGTTCTTGTGGAATTTGCAAAGTGATATGTGGAAGACCATAGAGCGCTCTGGTGAAAAAGGAAATATCCTGCGATAAAATCTGAAAAGAAGGTTTTTTGAGAATCTGCTTTGTGTTCTCTTAATTCATCTCACAGTGTTTTAGCTTTGCCCTCCAGAACCCTTTCGCTAAGACTGTTCTTGTGGAATTTGCAAAGTGATATTTGGAGGCCCATAGAGGGCTATGTTGGAAAAGGAAATATCCTAAGATAAAAACTGAAGAGAAGCTTTTTTACAAACTACTTTGTGTTATGTTAATTCATCTCACAGAGTTACAGCTTTCCATTCGGGAAGCCTTTTGGTAAGACTGTTCCAGTGGAATTTGCAAGGTGATATTTGGAAGCCTAGAGGGCTATGGTGAGAAAGGAAATATCTTCAGTTAAAAACTGTAAAGAAACTTTCTGAGAAACTGCTTTGTGTTCTGCTAATTCATCTCACAGAGTTACAGCCTTCCCCTCATGAAGCCTTTCGCTAAGGCTGTTGTTGTGGAATTTTCAAAGAGATATTTAGAAGCCCATAGAGGGCTACAGTGAAAAAGGAAATATCTTCCGTTAAAAACTGGAAAGAAACTTTCGGAGAAGCTGCTATGTGTTCTGTTAATTCATCTCACAGAGTTACACACTTTCCCCTCAGGAAGCCTTTCGCTAAGACTGTTCTTGTGGAATTTGCAAAGTGTTATTTGGAAGACCTTAGGGGGCTATGGTAAAAATTATATATCTTCCTTTAAAAACTGGAAAGAAGATTTCTAAGAAACTGCTTTGTGTTCTGTTAGTTCATCTCACAGAGTTACAGATTTCCCCTCCAGAAGCCCTTCACTAAGACTCTTCTTTAGGAATTTGCAAAGTGATATTTGGTAGCCCAAAGTGGGCTATGGTGAAAAAGGAAATATCTTCAGTTAAAAACTGAAAAGAAACATTCTGAGAAACTGCTTTGTGTTCTGTTAATTCATCTCAAAGAGTTACACCTTTCCCCTCAAGAAGCCTTTCGCTAAGACTGCTCTTGTGTAATTTGCAAAGTGATATTTAGAAGCCCTCAGAGGGCTATGGTGAAAAAGGAAATATCCTAAGATAAAAACTGAAAAGAACCTTTCTGAGAAACTGCTTTCTGTTCTCTTAGTTTATCTCACAGTGTTACAGCTTTCCGCTCAAGGAGCCGTTCACTAAGACTGTTCTTGTGGAATTTACCAAGTGACATTTGGAAGCCCTTAGAGGACTATAGTGAAAAAGTAAATATCCTAAGATAAAAACTGAAAATAAACTTTCTGAGAAATTGCTTTGTTTTCTGTTAATTCAACTCACAGAGTTACAGCTTTACCCTCAAGAAGCCTTTCGCTAAGGCTGCTGTTGTGGTATTTGCAAAGTGATATTTGGAAGCCATTAGAGGGCTACGGTGAAAAAGGAAATATCTTCAGTTAAAAACTGAAAAGAAGCTTTCTGAGAAACTGCTGTGTGTTCTGTTAATTCATCTCAAATAATTAGAGCATTCCCCTGAAGACACCTTCCGCTAAGACTGTTCTTCTGGAATTTGCTAAGTGATAATTGGAAGCCCATAGATGGCTATGGTGAAAAAGGAAATATTCTAAGATAAAAACAGAGAAGAAGCTTTCTGAGAAACTGCTTTGTGTTCTTTTAGTTAATCTCACAGTGTTACCACTTTCCCCTCAAGAAGCCATTCAGTAAGACTGTTCTAGTGAAATTTTCAAAGTGATATTTGGAAGCCCTTATTGGGCTATGTTGAAAAAGGAAATATCTTCTTTTAAAAACTAGAAAGAAGCACTCTGAGAAACTGCCGCGTGTTCTGTTAATATATCTCACGGAGTTACACCTTTCTCCACAAGAAGCCTTTCGCTCAGACTGTTCCTGTGGGATTTGCATAGTGATATTTGGAAACCCATAGAGGGCTATGGTGAAAAAGGAAATATCCTAAGATAAAAACTGGAAAGAAGATTTCTGAGAAACTGCTTTGTGTTCTGTTAGTTCATCTCACCGATTTACAGCTTTCCCCTCAAGAAGCCGTTCACTAAGACTGTTCTTGTGGAATTTGCAAAGTGATATTTGGAAGCCCATAGAGGGCTACGGTGAAAAAGGAAATATCTTCGGTTAAAAACTGGAAAGAAGATTTCTGAGAAACTGCTTTGTGTTCTGTTAATTCATCTCACAGAGTTACAGCTTTCCCCTCCAGAAGTCTTTGGCTAAGACTGTTCTTGTGGAATATGCAAAGTGATATTTCAAAGCCCTTAGAGGGCTATGGTGAAAAAGGAAATACCCTAAGATAAAAACTGAAAAGAAGCTCTCTGAGAAACTGTTTTGTTTTCTGTTAAATCAACTCACAGAGTTACAGCTTTCCCCTCAAGAAGCCTTTCGCAAAGACTGTTCTTGTGGAATTTGCAAAGTGATATTTGGAGGCCCATAAATGGCTACGGTGAAAAAATAAATATATTCCGTTAAAAACTGGAAAGAAGATTTATGAGAAACTGTTTTGAGTTCTGTTAATTCATCTCAAGAGTTACAGCTTTTCCCTCAAGAAGCCTTTCGATAAGACTGTTTTTGTGGATTTTGCAAAGTGATATTTGGAAGCCCATTGAGGGCTTTTCTGAAAAAGGAAATATCCTAAGATAAAAACTAAAAAGAAGCTTTCTGAGAAACTGCTTTGTGTTCTGCTAATTCATCTCACAGAGTTACAGCTTTCCCCTCCAGAAGTCTTTGGCTGAGACTGTTCTTGTCGAATTTGCAAAGTGATATTTGGAAGCTCATAGAGGGCTATGATGAAAAAGGAAATATATTCAGTTAAAAACTGAAAAGAAGCTTTCTGAGAAACTGCCGAGTGTTCTGTTAAGTATACATCTGACCGAGTTACAGCTTTCCCCACAAGAAGCCTTCGCTAAGAATGTTATTGTGGGATATTCAAAGTCATATTTGGAAGCCCATAGAGGGCTAAGGTTTAAAAGGAAATATCTTCCGTTAAAAACTGGAAAGAAGCTTTCTGAGACACTGCTTTGTGTTCTATTAATTCATCTCACAGAGTTACAGCTACCCATAAAGATGCTTTTCACTAAGACTTTTCTTGTGGAATTCGCAAAGTGATATTTGGAAGCCCAGAGAGGGCTATGGTGAAAAAGGAAATATTCTAAGATAAAAACTGAAAAGAAGCTTTCGGAGAAACTGCTTTGCGTTCTGTTTATTCAACTCACAGAGTTTCAGCTTTTCCGTCAAGAGGCCTTTCGCTAAGACTGTTCTTGCGGCATTTGCAAAGTGATATTTGTAACCCATAGAAGGCTATGGTGAAAAAGGAAATATCCTAAGATAAAAACTGAAAAAGAAGCTTTCTGAGAAACTGCTTTGTGTTCTGTTAGTTCATTTCACGTTCATTTCACGACTTCACTCAAGAAGTCGTGCACTAAGACTGTTCTTGTGAAATTTCAAAAGTGATATTTAGAAGCCCATAGAGGGCTACGGTGAAAAAGGAAATATCCTATGTTAAAAACTGGAAGGAAGCTTTCTGAGATACTGCCGTGTGTTCTGTTAATACATCTCACCGAGTTACAGCTTTTCCCACAAGAAGAGTTTCGCTAAGTCTGTTCTTGTGGGATTTGCAAAGTGATATTTGGAAGCCCATTGAGGGCTATGGTGAAAAAGGAAATATCTTCAGGTAAAAACTGGAAGGAACCTTTCTGAGAAACTGCTTTGTGATCTTTTAATTCATCTCACAGAGCTACAGCTTTCCTTCAAGAAGCCTTTCGCTAAGACTCTTCTTGTGGAATTTGTAAAGTGATATTTGGAAGCCCATAGAAGGCTACGGTGATAAAAGAAATATCTTCCGTTAAATACTGGAAAGAAACTTCTGAGAAACTGCTTTGTGTTCTGTTAATTCATCTCACAGAGTTACAGATTTCACTTCCAGAAGCCATACACTAAGACTGTTCTTGTGGAATTTGCAAATTGATATTTGTAAGCCCACAGAAAGCTATCTTGAAAAAGGAAATATTCTAAGATAAAAACTGAAAAGAAGCTTTCTGAGAAACTGCTTTGTGTTCTGTTAATTTATCTCACAGAGTTACAGCTTTCCCTTCAAGAAGCCTTTCGGTAAGTCTATTCTTGTAGAATTTCCAACGTGATATTTGGAAGACCATAGAGGGCTATGGTGAAAAAGGAAATAACTTCCGTTAAAAACTGGAAAGAAGCTTTCTGAAAAACTGCTTTGTGTTCTGTTAATTCATCTCACACAGTTACAAATTTCACTTCAAGAAGCCTTTTGCTAACGCAGCTCTGGTGGATTTGGGAAAGTGATATTTGGAAGACCATAGCGGGCTATGGTGAAAAAGGAAATATCTTCAGTTAAAAACTGGAGAGAAACTTTCTGAGAAACTGCTTTGTGTTCTGTTAATTCATTTCACAGAGTTACTGCTTTCCCCTCAAGATGCCTTTCGGTAAGACTGTTCTTGTGGAATTTGCGAAATGATATTTGGAATCCCATAAAGAGCTAAGATGAAAAAGGAAATGTCTTCTATTAATAACTGGAAAGAAGCTTTCTGAGAAACTGCTTTGTGTTCTGTTAATTCATCTCACAGAGTTACAGCTTTCCCCTCAAGAAGACTTTCGCTAAGACTGTTCTTCTGGAATTTGGAAAGTGATACTTGGAAGCCCATAGAGGGCGATGGTTAAAAAGGAAATATCTTATTTAAAAACAGGAAAGAAGCTTTCTGAGAAACTTCTTTGTGTTCTGTTAATTCATCTCACAGAGTTACATCTTTCCCCTTAATAAGCCGGTCGCTAAGACTGTTATTGTGGAATTTGCAAAGTGATATTTGGAAGCCCGTAGAGGACTGTGATGAAAAAGGAAATATCTTCCGTTAAAAACTGTAAAGAATTTTTCTGCCGAAACTGCTTTGTGTTCTGTTAATTCTTCCCTCAGCGTTACAACTTTGCACTCTAGAAGCCTTTCGCTAAGACTGTTCTTGTGGAATTTGCAAAGTCATATTTCTAAGCCCATAGAGGGCTACGGAGAAAAAGGAAATATCCTAAGATAACAACTGAAAAGAAGCTTTCTCAGAAACTGCTTTGTGTTCCGTTAAATTGTCTCACAGAGTTACAGCTTTGCCTTCAAGATTCCGTTCACTATGACAGTTCTTGTGAAATTTGCAAAGAGATATTTGGAAGCCCATAGAGTGTTATGGTGAAAAAGGAAATATCTTCCGTTAAAAACTGGAAAGAAGTTTTCTGAGAAACTGCTTTGTGTTCTGTTAATTCATCTCACAGAGTTACAGTTTCCCCTCCAGAAACCTTTCGCTAACACTGTTCTTGTGGAATTTGCAAAGTGATATTTGGAAGCAAATAGAGGGCTATGGTGAAAAAGGAAATACCTTCAGTTAAAAAATGAAAAGAAGCTTTCCGAGAAACTGCTTTGTGTTCTGTTCATTCATCTCAAAGAGTTACAGCTTGCCCCTCAAGAAGCCTTTCGCTAAGACTGTTTTTGAGGAATTTCCAAAGTGATATGTGGAAGCCCATAGAGGGCTATGGTGAAAAAGGAAATATCCTAAGATAAAAACTGGAAAGAAGATTTCTGAGAAACTGCTTTGTGTTCTGTTAGTTTATCTCACCGATTTACAGCTTTCCCCTCAAGAAGCCGTTCACTAAGACTGTTCTTGTGGAATTTGCAAAGTGATATTTGGAAGCCCATAGAGGGCTACGGTGAAAAAGGAAATATCTTCGGTTAAAAACTGGAAAGAAGATTTCTGAGAAACTGCTTTGTGTTCTGTTAATTCATCTCACAGAGTTACAGCTTTCCCCTCCAGAAGTCTTTGGCTAAGACTGTTCTTGTGGAATTTGCAAAGTGATATTTCAAAGCCCTTAGAGGGCTATGGTGAAAAAGGAAATACCCTAAGATAAAAACTGAAAAGAAGCTCTCTGAGAAACTGTTTTGTTTTCTGTTAAATCAACTCACAGAGTTACAGCTTTCCCCTCAAGAAGCCTTTCGCAAAGACTGTTCTTGTGGAATTTGCAAAGTGATATTTGGAGGCCCATAAATGGCTACGGTGAAAAAATAAATATATTCCGTTAAAAACTGGAAAGAAGATTTCTGAGAAACTGTTTTGAGTTCTGTTAATTCATCTCAAGAGTTACAGCTTTTCCCTCAAGAAGCCTTTCGATAAGACTGTTTTTGTGGATTTTGCAAAGTGATATTTGGAAGCCCATTGAGGGCTTTGCTGAAAAAGGAAATATCCTAAGATAAAAACTAAAAAGAAGCTTTCTGAGAAACTGCTTTGTGTTCTGCTAATTCATCTCACAGAGTTACAGCTTTCCCCTCCAGAAGTCTTTGGCTGAGACTGTTCTTGTGGAATTTGCAAAGTGATATTTTGAAGCCCTTAGAGGGCTATGGTGAAAAAGGAAATACCCTAAGATAAAAACTGAAAAGAATCTCTCTTAGAAACTGCTTTGTTTTCTGTTAAATCAACTCACAGAGTTACAGCTTTCCCCTCAAGAAGCCTTTCGCAAAGACTGTTCTTGTGGAATTTGCAAAGTGATATTTGGAGGCCCATAAATGGCTACGGTGAAAAAATAAATATATTCCGTTAAAAACTGTAAAGAAGATTTCTGAGAAACTGCTTTGAGTTCTGTTAATTCATCTCACAGAGTTACAGCTTTTCCCTCAAGAAGCCTTTCGATAAGACTGTTTTTGTGGATTTTGCAAAGTGATATTTGGAAGCCCATTGAGGGCTTTGCTGAAAAAGGAAATATCCTAAGATAAAAACTAAAAAGAAGCTTTCTGAGAAACTGCTTTGTGTTCTGTTAATTCATGTCACAGAGTTACAGCTTATCCCTCCAGAAGCCTTTCGCTAAGACTGTTCTTGTTGAATTTGCAAAGTGTAATTTGGAAGCCCATGGATGGCTATGGTGAAATAGGAAATATTTTCCGTTAAAAACTGGAAAGAGGCTTTCTGAGAAACTGTTTTGTGTTCTGTTAATTCATCTCACAACGTTACAGCTTTCTCCTCAAGAAGCCATTAACTAAGATTGTTCTTGTGGAATTTGCAATGTGATATTTGGAAGCCCCTAGAGGGCTATGGTGAAAAAGGAAATAGCCTAAGATAAAAACTGAAAAGAAGCTTTCTGAAAAACTGCTTTGTGTTCTGTCAATTCAACTCACAGAGTTACAGCTTTCCCCTCAAGAAGACTTTCGCTAAGGCTGTTGCTGTGGAATTTGCAAAGTGATATTTGGACGCCCATACAGGGCTTTGGTTAAAAAGGAAATATCTTCCATTGAAAACTGGAAGGAAGCTTTCTGAGAAACTGCTTTGTGTTCTGTTAATTCATCTCACAGAGTTGCTGCTTTCCCCTGTAGAAGCCTTTCGCTGAGATTGTTCTTGTGGGATGTGCAAAGTGATATTTGGAAGCCCATTGAGGGCTATGGTGAAAAAGGAAATATCTTCAGTTAAAAACTGGAAAGAAGATTTCTGAGAAACTGCTTCGTGTTCTGTTAATTTATCTCACTGAGTTACACCTTTCGCCTCAAGAAGCCTTTTGCTAAGACTGTTCTTTTGGCATTTCCAAAGTGATATTTGGAAGCCCATAGAGGGTTATGGTGAAAAATGAAATATCTTCCGCTAAAAACTGGAAAGAATCTTTCTGAGAAACTGCTTTGTGTTCTGTTAATTCGTCTCAGAGAGTTACAGCTTTCCGCTCCAGAAACGTTTCGCTAAGACTGCTGTTTTGGAATTTGCAAAGTGATATTTTGAGGCCCATTCAGGTCTATGGTGAAAAAGGAAATATCCTAAGATAAAAACTGAAAAGAAGCTTTCATAGAAACTGCTTTGTGTTCTGTTAATTCATCTCACAGAGTTACAGATTTCCCTTCCAGAAGCCTTTCACTAAGACTGTTCCTGTGGAATTTGCAAAGTGATATTTGGAAGCTCATAGAGGGCTATGATGAAAAAGGAAATATATTCAGTTAAAAACTGAAAAGAAGCTTTCTGAGAAACTGCCGAGTGTTCTGTTAAGTATACATCTGACCGAGTTACAGCTTTCCCCACAAGAAGCCTTCGCTAAGAATGTTATTGTGGGATATTCAAAGTCATATTTGGAAGCCCATAGAGGGCTAAGGTTTAAAAGGAAATATCTTCCGTTAAAAACTGGAAAGAAGCTTTCTGAGACACTGCTTTGTGTTCTATTAATTCATCTCACAGAGTTACAGCTACCCATAAAGATGCTTTTCACTAAGACTTTTCTTGTGGAATTCGCAAAGTGATATTTGGAAGCCCAGAGAGGGCTATGGTGAAAAAGGAAATATTCTAAGATAAAAACTGAAAAGAAGCTTTCGGAGAAACTGCTTTGCGTTCTGTTTATTCAACTCACAGAGTTTCAGCTTTTCCGTCAAGAGGCCTTTCGCTAAGACTGTTCTTGCGGCATTTGCAAAGTGATATTTGTAACCCATAGAAGGCTATGGTGAAAAAGGAAATATCCTAAGATAAAAACTGAAAAAGAAGCTTTCTGAGAAACTGCTTTGTGTTCTGTT